>NW_027480657.1:0-300000 GCF_051401765.1 Calliopsis andreniformis
AGTTATTATGATTATTATGGCTAGTATAATGCTTATCATGATTATTTCCAAGCTTATTATGGTTATTACTATAATTATTAAGATTATTATGGTTATTATGATTATTATGGTTACTATGGCTAGTATAACGGTTATTATGATTATTTCAAAGCTTATTATGTATATTATTATGGTTACTATGCTTATTATGGATCTTGGTATAATTATGATGAATATCATGATCATCATTAAGATCATTATGGTTATTGCGATTATTATGACTATTATGATTATTCTAGTTATTATGATTATTATGGTTATTATGGCTAGTATAAAGGTTATTATGATTATTTCAATGCTTATTATGTTTATTATTATGATTACTCTGACTATTATTTGTCTTAGTATAATTATGATGAATATTATGGTCATCATTGAGATCATTATGGTTATTAAGGTGATTATTGTTATTACGTTAATAATAACGGTTATTAAGATTATTTCCATGACTATTCTGTTTATTATGATGATTACTATGATCATTATGGTTGTTAGTATGATTATTATGATCACCATTCTGATTATTATGGCTATTGTGATTTTTATGGCTATTATGACTATTATAATGATTATTACGATTATTTCCTAGTTCATTATTGTTATTATTACGACTATTATGATTATTATGGCTATTATCACTATTATGGTTGTTATGGCTAGTATAATGTATATTATGATTATTTCCGAACCCATTATGGTTATTATTATGATTATTATGATTAGTACGGATCTTGGTATAATTATCATGGATATTATGATCATCATTAAGATTATTATGGTTACTATGATTATTTCGATTATTCTTATGCTTACTAACATTACAATTACGATTATTATGATTATTGTAGTTATTATGATGATCACTATGATTATTGTGGCTGTCAGTATGATGATTTTGATCAACATTGAGATTATTATGGCTATTATGATTTTTATGGTTATTATTTCTATTATAACGATAAATATGATTATTTCCAAGTTTATTATGGTTATTATTATGACTACTATGATTATTATAGTTATTATGATTATTATGATTATTATGGCTAGTATAATGCTTATTATGATTATTTCCAAGCTTATTATGGTTATTGTTATAATTATTATTATGAGTATGGTTATTATGATTATTATGGCTACTATGACTAGTATAACGGTTATTATGATTATTTCAAAGCTTATTATGTTTATTATTATGGTTACTATGATTATTATGGATCTTGGTATAATTATGATGAATATAATGATCATAATTAAGATCATTATGTTTATTGCGATTATTATGACTATTATGATTACTCTAGTTATTATGATTATTATGGTTATTATGGCTAGTATAAAGGTTATTATGATTATTTCAAAGCTTATTATGCTTATTATTATGATTACTCTGATTATTATATGTCTAGGTATAATTATGATGAATATTATGGTCATCATTAAGATCATTATGGTTATTACGCTAATAATAATGATTATTAAGATTATTTCCATGACTATTCTGTTTATTATGATGATTACTATGATCATTATGGTTGTTAGTATTATTATTATGATCACCATTCTGATTATTATGGCTATTGTGATTTTTACGGCTATTATGACTATTGTAATGATTATTACGATTATTTCCTAGGTCATTATTGTTATTATTACGACTATTATGATTATTATGGCTATTATGACTATTATGGTTGTTATGGCAAGTATAATGTATATTATGATTATTTCCGTACACATTAGGGTTATTATTGTGATTATTATGGTTATTACGGATCTTGGTATAATTATCATGGATATTATGATCATCATTAAGATTATTATGGTTACTATGATTATTGTGATTATTGCTATGCTTATTAACATTACAATTACGATTATTATGATTATTGCAGCTATTATGATGATCACTATGATTATTATGGTTGTTAGTATGATTATTAGGATCAACATTCAGATTATTATGGCTATTATGATTTTTATGGTTATTATTGCTAATATAATGATAAATATGATTATTTCCAAGTTTATTACGGGTATTATTATAATTATTATGATTATTATGGTTATTATGATTATTAAGGCTAGTATAATGCTTATTATGAATATTTCCAAGCTTATTATGGTTATTACTATAATTATTATGATTATTATGGTTATTATGATTATTATGGTTACTATGGCTAGTATAACGGTTATTATGATTATTTCAAAGCTTATTATGTTTATTATTATGGTTACTGTGCTTATTATGGATCTTGGTATAATTATGCTGAATATCATGATCATCATTAAGATCATTATGGTTATTGCGATTATTATGACTATTATGATTATTCTAGGTATTATGATCATTATGGTTATTATGGCTAGTATAATGGTTATTATGATTATTTCAAAGCTTATTATGTTTATTATTATGATTACTCTGATTATTATTTGTCTTAGTATAATTATGATGAATATTATGGTCATAATTGAGATCATTATGGTTATTGAGGTGTTTATGGTTATTACGTTAGTAATAACTATTATTAAGATTATTTCCATGACTATTCTGTTTATTATGATGATTACTATGATCATTATGGTTGTTAGTATGATTATTATGATCACCATTCTGATTATTATGGCTATTGTGATTTTTATGACTTTTATGACTATTATAATGATTATTACGATTATTTCCTAGTTCATTATTGTTATTATTACGACTATTATGATTATTATGGCTATTATCACTATTATGGTTGTTATGGCTAGTATAATGTATATTATGATTATTTCCGAACCCATTATGGTTATTATTATGATTATTACGGATCTTGGTATAATTATCATGGATATTATGATCATCATTAAGATTATTATGGTTTCTATGATTATTTCGATTATTGTTATGCTTACTAACATCACAATTACGATTATTATCATTATTGTAGTTATTATGATGATCACTATGATTATTATGGCTGTTAGTATGATGATTATGATCAACATTGAGATTATTATGGCTATTATGATTTTTATGGTTATTATTGCTATTATAATGATAAATATGATTATTTCCAAGTTTATTATGGTTATTATTATGACAATTATGATTATTATAGTTATTATAATTATTATGATTATTATGGCTAATATAATGCTTATGATGATTATTTCCAAGCTTATTATGGTTATTAATATGATTTTTATGATGATTATGGTTATTATGATTATTATGGATTCTATGGCTAGTATAACGGTTATTATGATTATTTCAAAGATTATTATGTTTATTATTATGGTTACTATGATTATTATGGATCTTGGTATAATTATGATGAATATAATGATCATCATTAAGATCATTATGGTTATTGCGGTTATTATGACTATTATGATTACTCTAATTATTATGATTATTATGGTTATTATGTCTAGTATGAAGGTTATTATGATTATTTCAAAGCATATTATGCTTATTATTATGATTATTCTGATTATTATATGTCTAGGTATAATTATGATGTATATTATGGTCATCATTAAGATTATTATGGTTATTACGTTAATAATAATGATTATTAAGATTACTTCCATGACTATTCTGTTTTTTATGATGATTGCCATGATCATTATGGTTGCTAGTATGATTATTATGATCACCATTCTGATTATTAGGGCTATTGTGATTTTTATGGCTATTATGACTATTATAATGATTATTACCATTATTTCCAAGTTCATTATTGTTATTATTACGACTATTATGATTATTTTGGCTATTATGACTATTATTGTTGATATGGCTAGTATAATGTATATTATGGTTATTTCCGAACCCATTATGGTTATTATTATGATTATTATGATTATTACGGATCTTGGTATAATTATCATGGATATTATGATCATCATTAAGATTATTATGGTTACTATGATTATTGTGATTATTGCTATGCTTATTAGCATTACAATTACGATTATTATGATTATTGTAGTTATTACGATGATCACTATGACTATTATGGCTGTTAGTATGTTTATTATGATCGACATTCAGAATATTATGGCTATTATGATTTTTATGGTTATTATTGCTATTATAATGATAAATATGATTATTTCCAAGTTTATTATGGTCATTATTATGACTATTATGATTATTATAGTTATTATAATTATTATGATTATTATGGCTAGTATAATGCTTATGATTATTATTTCCAAGCTTATTATGGTTATTAATATAATTATTATGATGATTATGATTATTATGGCTTCTATGGCTAGTATAACGGTTATTATGATTATTTCAAAGCTTATGATGTTTATCATTATGGTTACTATGATTATTATGGATCTTGGTATAATTATGATGAATATAATGATCATCATTAAGATCATTATGGTTATTGCGATTATTATGACTATTATGATTACTCTAGTTATTATGATTATTATGGTTATTATGGCTAGTATAAAGGTTATTATGATTATTTCAAAGCATATTATGCTTATTATTATGATTACTCCGATTATTATATGTCTAGTTATAATTATGATGAATATTATGGTCATCATTAAGATCATTATGGTTATTACGTTAATAATAATGATTATTAAGATTATTTCCATTACTATTCTGTTTATTATGATGCTTACTATGATCATTATGGTTGTTAGTATGATTATTATGATCACCATTCAGATTATTATCTCTATTGTGATTTTTATGTCTATTATGGCTATTGTAATGATTATTACGATTATTTCCAAGTTCATTATGGTTATTATTACGACTATTATGATTATTATGGCTATTATGACTATTATGGTTGTTATGGCTAGTATAATGTATATTATGATTATTTACGAACCCATTATGGTTATTATTATGATTATTATGATTATTCCGGATCTTGGTATAATTATCATGTATATTATGATCATCATTAAAATTATTATGGTTACTATGATTACTGTGATTATTGCTATGCTTATTAACATTACAATTACGATTATTATGATTATTGCAGCTATTATGATGATCACTATGATTATTATGGTTGTTAGTATGATTATTAGGATCAACATTCAGATTATTATGGCTATTATGATTTTTATGGTTATTATTGCTATTATAATGATAAATATGATTATTTCCAAGTTTATTGCGGGTATTATTATAATTATTATGATTATTATGGTTATTATGATTATTATGGCTAGTATAATGCTTATTATGAATATTTCCAAGCTTATTATGGTTATTACTATAATTATTATGATTATTATGGTTATTATGATTATTATGGTTACTATGGCTAGTATAACGGTTATTATGATTATTTCAAAGCTTATTATGCTCATTACTATAATTATTATGATTATTATGGTTATTATGATTATTATGGTTGCTATGGCTAGTATAACGGTTATTATGATTATTACAAAGCTTATTATGTTTATTATTATGGTTGCTATGCTTATTATGGATCTTGGTATAATTATGCTGAATATCATGATCATCATTAAGATCATTATGGTTATTTCTATGATTATGTTTATTACGATAATCATAATGATTATTAAGATTATTTCCATGACTATTCTGTTTATTATGATGATTACTATGATCATTAAGGTAGTTAGTATGATTATTATGATCACCATTCTGATTATTATGGCTATTGTGATTTTTATGGCTATTATGACTATTATAATGATTATTACGATTATTTCCTAGTTCATTATTGTTATTATTACGACTATTATGATTATTATGGCTATTATGACAATTATGGTTGTTATGGCTAGTATAATGTATATTATGATTATTTACGAACCCATTATGGTTATCATTATGACTATTATGATTATTCCGGATCTTGGTATAATTATCATGGACATTATGATCATCATTAAGATTATTATGGTTACTATGATTACTGTGATTATTGCTATGCTTATTAACATTACAATTACGATTATTATGATTATTGTAGTTATTATGATGATCACTATGATGATTATGGTTGTTAGTACGATTATTAGGATCAACATTCAGATTATTATGGCTATTATGATTTTTATGGTTATTATTGCTATTATAATGATAAATATGATTATTTCCAAGTTTATTATGGTTATTATTATGACTATTATGATTACTATAGTTATTATAATTATTATGATTATTATGGCTAGTATAATGCTTATTATGATTATTTCCAAGCTTATTATGGTTATTGTTATAATTATTTTTATGAGTATGGTTATTATGATTATTATGGCTACTATGACTAGTATAACGGTTATTATGATTATTTCAAAGCTTATTATGATTATTATTATGGTTACTATGATTATTATGGATCTTGGTATAATTATGATGAATATAATGATCATAATTAAGATCATTATGTTTATTGCGATTATTATGACTATTATGATTACTCTAGTTTTTATGATTATTATGGTTATTATGGCTAGTATGAAGGTTATTATGATTATTTCAAAGCTTATTATGCTTATTATTATGATTATTCTGATTATTATATGTCTAGGTATAATTATGATGTATATTATGGTCATCATTAAGATTATTATGGTTATTACGTTAATAATAATTATTATTAAGGTTATTTCCATGACTATTCTGTTTATGATGATGATTACCATGATCATTATGGTTGCTAGTATGATTATTATGATCACCATTCTGATTATTATGGCTATTGTGATTTTTATGGCTATTATGACTATTATAATGATTATTACCACTATTTCCAAGTTCATTATTGTTATTATTACGACTATTATGATTATTATGGCTATTATGACTATTATGGTTGTTATGGCAAGTATAATGTATATTATGATTATTTCCGAACACATTAGGGTTATTATTATGATTATTATGATTATTACGGATCTTGGTATAATTATCATGGATATTATGATCATCATTAAGATTATTATGGCTACTATGATTATTGTGATTATTGCTATGCTTATTAATATTACAATTACGATTATTATGATTATTGCAGTTATTATGATGATCACTATGATTATTATGGTTGTTAGTAGGATTATTAGGATCAACATTCAGATTATTATGGCTATTATGATTTTTATGGTTATTATTGCTATTATAATGATAAATATGATTATTTCCAAGTTTATTACGGTTATTATTATCACTACTATGATTATTATAGTTATTATGATTATTATGGTTACTATGGCTAGTATAACGGTTATTATGATTATTTCAAAGCTTATTATGGTTACTACTATAATTATTATGATTATTATGGTTATTATGATTATTATGGTTACTATGGCTAGTATAACGGTTATTATGATTATTTCAAAGCTTATTATGGTTATTACCATAATTATTATGATTATTATGGTTATTATGATTATTATGGTTACTATGGCTAGTATAACGGTTATTATGATTATTTCAAAGCTTATTATGTTTATTATTATGGTTACTATGCTTATTATGGATCTTGGTATAATTATGATGAATATCATGATCATCATTAAGATCATTATGGTTATTGCGATTATTATGACTATTATGATTATTCTAGTTATTATGATTATTATGGTTATTATGGCTAGTATAGAGGTTATTATGATTATTTCAAAGCTTATTATGTTTATTATTATGATTACTCTGATTATTATTTGTCTTAGTATAATTATGGTGAATATTATGGTCATCATTGAGATCATTATGGTTATTAATGTGATTATGGTTATTACGTTAATAATAACCATTATTAAGATTATTTCCATGACTATTCTGTTTTTTATGATGATTGCCATGATCATTATGGTTGCTAGTATGATTATTATGATCAGCATTCTGATTATTAGGGCTATTGTGATTTTTATGGCTATTATGACTATTATAATGATTATTACCATTATTTCCAAGTTCATTATTGTTATTATTACGACTATTATGATTATTTTGGCTATTATGAGTATTATTGTTGATATGGCTAGTATAATGTATATTATGGTTATTTCCGAACCCATTATGGTTATTATTATGATTATTATGATTATTACGGATCTTGGTATAATTATCATGGATATTATGATCATCATTAAGATTATTATGGTTACTATGATTATTGTGATTATTGCTATGCTTATTAGCATTACAATTACGATTATTATGATTATTGTAGTTATTACGATGATCACTATGACTATTATGGCTGTTAGTATGATTATTATGATCGACATTCAGATTATTATGGCTATTATGATTTTTATGGTTATTATTGCTATTATAATGATAAATATGACTATTTCCAAGTTTATTATGGTTATTATTATGACTATTATGATTATTATAGTTATTATGATTATTATGGCTAGTATAATGCTTATCATGATTATTTCCAAGCTTATTATGGTTATTACTATAATTATTAAGATTATTATGGTTATTATGATTATTATGGTTACTATGGCTAGTATAACGGTTATTATGATTATTTCAAAGCTTATTATGTATATTATTATGGTTACTATGCTTATTATGGATCTTGGTATAATTATGATGAATATCATGATCATCATTAAGATCATTATGGTTATTGCGATTATTATGACTATTATGATTATTCTAGTTATTATGATTATTATGGTTATTATGGCTAGTATAAAGGTTATTATGATTATTTCAATGCTTATTATGTTTATTATTATGATTACTCTGACTATTATTTGTCTTAGTATAATTATGATGAATATTATGGTCATCATTGAGATCATTATGGTTATTAAGGTGATTATTGTTATTACGTTAATAATAACGGTTATTAAGATTATTTCCATGACTATTCTGTTTATTATGATGATTACTATGATCATTATGGTTGTTAGTATGATTATTATGATCACCATTCTGATTATTATGGCTATTGTGATTTTTATGGCTATTATGACTATTATAATGATTATTACGATTATTTCCTAGTTCATTATTGTTATTATTACGACTATTATGATTATTATGGCTATTATCACTATTATGGTTGTTATGGCTAGTATAATGTATATTATGATTATTTCCGAACCCATTATGGTTATTATTATGATTATTATGATTATTACGGATCTTGGTATAATTATCATGGATATTATGATCATCATTAAGATTATTATGGTTACTATGATTATTTCGATTATTCTTATGCTTACTAACATTACAATTACGATTATTATGATTATTGTAGTTATTATGATGATCACTATGATTATTGTGGCTGTCAGTATGATGATTTTGATCAACATTGAGATTATTATGGCTATTATGATTTTTATGGTTATTATTTCTATTATAACGATAAATATGATTATTTCCAAGTTTATTATGGTTATTATTATGACTACTATGATTATTATAGTTATTATGATTATTATGATTATTATGGCTAGTATAATGCTTATTATGATTATTTCCAAGCTTATTATGGTTATTGTTATAATTATTATTATGAGTATGGTTATTATGATTATTATGGCTACTATGACTAGTATAACGGTTATTATGATTATTTCAAAGCTTATTATGTTTATTATTATGGTTACTATGATTATTATGGATCTTGGTATAATTATGATGAATATAATGATCATAATTAAGATCATTATGTTTATTGCGATTATTATGACTATTATGATTACTCTAGTTATTATGATTATTATGGTTATTATGGCTAGTATAAAGGTTATTATGATTATTTCAAAGCTTATTATGCTTATTATTATGATTACTCTGATTATTATATGTCTAGGTATAATTATGATGAATATTATGGTCATCATTAAGATCATTATGGTTATTACGCTAATAATAATGATTATTAAGATTATTTCCATGACTATTCTGTTTATTATGATGATTACTATGATCATTATGGTTGTTAGTATTATTATTATGATCACCATTCTGATTATTATGGCTATTGTGATTTTTACGGCTATTATGACTATTGTAATGATTATTACGATTATTTCCTAGTTCATTATTGTTATTATTACGACTATTATGATTATTATGGCTATTATGACTATTATGGTTGTTATGGCAAGTATAATGTATATTATGATTATTTCCGTACACATTAGGGTTATTATTGTGATTATTATGGTTATTACGGATCTTGGTATAATTATCATGGATATTATGATCATCATTAAGATTATTATGGTTACTATGATTATTGTGATTATTGCTATGCTTATTAACATTACAATTACGATTATTATGATTATTGCAGCTATTATGATGATCACTATGATTATTATGGTTGTTAGTATGATTATTAGGATCAACATTCAGATTATTATGGCTATTATGATTTTTATGGTTATTATTGCTAATATAATGATAAATATGATTATTTCCAAGTTTATTACGGGTATTATTATAATTATTATGATTATTATGGTTATTATGATTATTAAGGCTAGTATAATGCTTATTATGAATATTTCCAAGCTTATTATGGTTATTACTATAATTATTATGATTATTATGGTTATTATGATTATTATGGTTACTATGGCTAGTATAACGGTTATTATGATTATTTCAAAGCTTATTATGTTTATTATTATGGTTACTGTGCTTATTATGGATCTTGGTATAATTATGCTGAATATCATGATCATCATTAAGATCATTATGGTTATTGCGATTATTATGACTATTATGATTATTCTAGGTATTATGATCATTATGGTTATTATGGCTAGTATAATGGTTATTATGATTATTTCAAAGCTTATTATGTTTATTATTATGATTACTCTGATTATTATTTGTCTTAGTATAATTATGATGAATATTATGGTCATCATTGAGATCATTATGGTTATTGAGGTGTTTATGGTTATTACGTTAGTAATAACTATTGTTAAGATTATTTCCATGACTATTCTGTTTATTATGATGATTACTATGATCATTATGGTTGTTAGTATGATTATTATGATCACCATTCTGATTATTATGGCTATTGTGATTTTTATGACTTTTATGACTATTATAATGATTATTACGATTATTTCCTAGTTCATTATTGTTATTATTACGACTATTATGATTATTATGGCTATTATCACTATTATGGTTGTTATGGCTAGTATAATGTATATTATGATTATTTCCGAACCCATTATGGTTATTATTATGATTATTACGGATCTTGGTATAATTATCATGGATATTATGATCATCATTAAGATTATTATGGTTTCTATGATTATTTCGATTATTGTTATGCTTACTAACATCACAATTACGATTATTATCATTATTGTAGTTATTATGATGATCACTATGATTATTATGGCTGTTAGTATGATGATTATGATCAACATTGAGATTATTATGGCTATTATGATTTTTATGGTTATTATTGCTATTATAATGATAAATATGATTATTTCCAAGTTTATTATGGTTATTATTATGACAATTATGATTATTATAGTTATTATAATTATTATGATTATTATGGCTAGTATAATGCTTATGATGATTATTTCCAAGCTTATTATGGTTATTAATATGATTTTTATGATGATTATGGTTATTATGATTATTATGGATTCTATGGCTAGTATAACGGTTATTATGATTATTTCAAAGATTATTATGTTTATTATTATGGTTACTATGATTATTATGGATCTTGGTATAATTATGATGAATATAATGATCATCATTAAGATCATTATGGTTATTGCGGTTATTATGACTATTATGATTACTCTAATTATTATGATTATTATGGTTATTATGTCTAGTATGAAGGTTATTATGATTATTTCAAAGCATATTATGCTTATTATTATGATTATTCTGATTATTATATGTCTAGGTATAATTATGATGTATATTATGGTCATCATTAAGATTATTATGGTTATTACGTTAATAATAATGATTATTAAGATTACTTCCATGACTATTCTGTTTTTTATGATGATTGCCATGATCATTATGGTTGCTAGTATGATTATTATGATCACCATTCTGATTATTAGGGCTATTGTGATTTTTATGGCTATTATGACTATTATAATGATTATTACCATTATTTCCAAGTTCATTATTGTTATTATTACGACTATTATGATTATTTTGGCTATTATGACTATTATTGTTGATATGGCTAGTATAATGTATATTATGGTTATTTCCGAACCCATTATGGTTATTATTATGATTATTATGATTATTACGGATCTTGGTATAATTATCATGGATATTATGATCATCATTAAGATTATTATGGTTACTATGATTATTGTGATTATTGCTATGCTTATTAGCATTACAATTACGATTATTATGATTATTGTAGTTATTACGATGATCACTATGACTATTATGGCTGTTAGTATGTTTATTATGATCGACATTCAGAATATTATGGCTATTATGATTTTTATGGTTATTATTGCTATTATAATGATAAATATGATTATTTCCAAGTTTATTATGGTCATTATTATGACTATTATGATTATTATAGTTATTATAATTATTATGATTATTATGGCTAGTATAATGCTTATGATTATTATTTCCAAGCTTATTATGGTTATTAATATAATTATTATGATGATTATGATTATTATGGCTTCTATGGCTAGTATAACGGTTATTATGATTATTTCAAAGCTTATGATGTTTATCATTATGGTTACTATGATTATTATGGATCTTGGTATAATTATGATGAATATAATGATCATCATTAAGATCATTATGGTTATTGCGATTATTATGACTATTATGATTACTCTAGTTATTATGATTATTATGGTTATTATGGCTAGTATAAAGGTTATTATGATTATTTCAAAGCATATTATGCTTATTATTATGATTACTCCGATTATTATATGTCTAGTTATAATTATGATGAATATTATGGTCATCATTAAGATCATTATGGTTATTACGTTAATAATAATGATTATTAAGATTATTTCCATTACTATTCTGTTTATTATGATGCTTACTATGATCATTATGGTTGTTAGTATGATTATTATGATCACCATTCAGATTATTATCTCTATTGTGATTTTTATGTCTATTATGGCTATTGTAATGATTATTACGATTATTTCCAAGTTCATTATGGTTATTATTACGACTATTATGATTATTATGGCTATTATGACTATTATGGTTGTTATGGCTAGTATAATGTATATTATGATTATTTACGAACCCATTATGGTTATTATTATGATTATTATGATTATTCCGGATCTTGGTATAATTATCATGTATATTATGATCATCATTAAAATTATTATGGTTACTATGATTACTGTGATTATTGCTATGCTTATTAACATTACAATTACGATTATTATGATTATTGTAGTTATTATGATGATCACTATGACTATTATGGCTGTTAGTATGATTATTATGGTCAACATTCAGATTATTATGGCTATTATGATTTTTATGGCTATTATTGCTATTATAATGATAAATATGACTATTTCCAAGTTTATTATGGTTATTATTATGACTATTATGATTATTATAGTTATTATGATTATTATGACTAGTATAATGCTTATTATGATTATTTCCAAGCTTATTATGGCTAATACTATAATTATTAAGATTATTATGGTTATTATGATTATTATGGTCACTATGGCTAGTATAACGGTTATTATGATTATTTCAAAGCTTATTATTTATATTATTATGGTTTCTATGCTTATTATGGATCTTGGTATAATTATGATGAATATCATGAACATCATTAAGATCATTATGGTTATTGCGATTATTATGACTATTATTATTATTCTAGTTATTATGATTATTATGGGTATTATGGCTAGTATAAAGGTTATTATGATTATTTCAAAGCTTATGATGTTTATTATTATGATTACTCTGATTATTATTTCTCTTAGTATAATTATGATGAATATTATGGTCATCATTCAGATCATTATGGTTATTAAGGTGATTATGGTTATTACGTTAATAATAACGGTTATTAAGATTATTTCCATGACTATTCTGTTTATTATGATGATTACTATGATCATTATGGTTGTTAGTATGATTATTAAGATCACCATTCTGATTATTATGGCTATTGTGATTTTTATGGCTATTATGACTATTATAATGATTATTATGACTATTTCCAAGTTCATTATTGTTATTATTACGACTATTATGATTATTATGGCTATTATGTCTATTATGGTTGTTATGGCTAGTATAAAGTATATTATGATTATTTCCGAACACATTATGGTTATTATTATGATTATTATGATTATTACGGATCTTGGTATAATTTTCATGGATATTATGATCATCAATAAGATTATTCTGGTTACTATGATTATTGTGATTATTGCTATGCTTAGTAACATTACAATTACGATTATTATGATTATTGTAGTTATTATGATGATCACTATGATTATTATGATTGTTAGAATGATTATTAGGATCAACATTCAGGTTATTATAGCTATTATGACTATTATGGTTGTTATGGCAAGTATAATGTATATTATGATTATTTCCGAACACATTAGGGTTATTATTATGATTATTATGGTTATTACGGATCTTGGTATAATTATCATGGATATTATGATCATCATTAAGATTATTATGGTTACTATGATTATTGTGATTATTGCTATGCTTATTAACATTACAATTACGATTATTATGATTATTGTAGCTATTATGATGATCACTATGATTATTATGGTTGTTAGTATGATTATTAGGATCAACATTCAGATTATTATGGATATTACGATTTTTATGGTTATTATTGCTATTATAATGGTAAATATGATTATTTCCAAGTTTATTACGGGTATTATTATAATTATTATGATTATTATGGTTATTATGATTATTATGGCTAGTATAATGCTTATTATGAATATTTCCAAGCTTATTATGGTTATTACTATAATTATTATGATTATTATGGTTATTATGGTTATTATGGTTACTATGGCTAGTATAACGGTTAGTATGATTATTTCAAAGCTTATTATGCTTATTACTTTAATTATTATGATTATTATGGTTATTATGATTATTATGGTTGCTATGGCTAGTATAACGGTTACTATGATTATTTCAAAGCATATTATGTTTATTATTATGGTTACTATGCTTATTATAGATCTTGGTATAATTATGCTGAATATCATGATCATCATTAAGATCATTATGGTTATTGCGATTATTATGACTATTATGATTATTCTAGGTATTATGATTATTATGGTTATTATGGCTAGTATAACGGCTATTATGATTATTTCAAAGCTTATTATGTTTATTATTATGATTACTCTGATTATTATATCTCTTAGTATAATTATGATGAATATTATGGTCATCATTGAGATCATTATGGTTATTAAGGTGATTATGGTTATTACGTTAATAATAACGGTTATAAAGATTATTTCCATGACTATTCTGTTTTTTATGATGATTACTATGATCATTATGGTTGTTAGTATGATTATTATGATCACCACACCGATTATTATGGCTATTGTGATTTTTATGTCTATTATGGCTATTGTAATGATTATTACGATTATTTCCAAGTTCATTATGGTTATTATTACGACTATTATGATTATTATGGCTATTATGACTATTATGGTTGTTATGGCAAGTATAATGTATATTATGATTATTTCCGAACACATTAGGGTTATTATTATGATTATTATGATTATTACGGATCTTGGTATAATTATCATGGATATTATGATCATCATTAAGATTATTATGGTTACTATGATTATTGTGATTATTGCTATGCTTATTAACATTACAATTACGATTATTATGATTATTGTAGTTATTATGGTGATCACTATGATGATTATGGTTGTTAGTATGATTATTAGGATCAACATTCAGATCATTATGGCTAATATGATTTTTATTGTTATTATTGCTATTATAATTATAAATATGATTATTTCCAAGTTTATTACGGTTATTATTATAATTATTATGATTATTATGGTTATTATCATTATTATGGTTACTATGGCCAGTATAACGGTTATTATGATTATTTCAAAGCTTATTATGTTTATTATTATGGTTACTATGATTATTATGGATCTTGGTATAATTATGATGAATATCATGATCATCATTAAGATCATTATGGTTATTGCGATTATTATGACTATTATGATTATTCTAGTTATTATGATTATTATTGTTATTATGGCTAGCATAGAGGTTATTATGATTATTCCAAACCTTATTATGTTTATTATTATGATTACTCTGATTGTTAAATGTCTTAGTATAATTATGATGAATATTATGGTCATCATTAAGATCATTATGATTATTACGATGATTATGGGTATTACGTTAATCATAATGATTCTTAAGATTATTTCTATGGCTATTCTGTTTATTATGATGATTACTATGATCATTATGGTTGTTAGTATTATTATTATGTCACCATTCTGATTATTATGGCTATTGTGATTTTTATGGCTTCTATGACTATTGTAATGATTATTACGATTATTTCCAAGTTCATTATTGTTATTATTACAACTATTAGGATTATTATGGCTATTATGACTATTATGGTTGTTATGGCTAGTATAATGTATATCATGATTATTTCCGAACCCATTATGGTTATTATTATGATTATTATGATTACTACGGATCTTGATATAATTATCATGAATATTATGATCAGCATTAAGATTATTACGGTTACTATGATTATTGTGATTATTGCTAAGCTTATTAACATTACAATTACGATTATTATGATTATTGTAGTTATTATGATGATCACTATGATTATTATGGTTGTTAGTATGATTATTAGGATCAACATTCAGATTATTATGGCTATTATGATTTTTATGGTTATTATTGCTATTATACTGATAAATATGATTATTTCCAAGTTTATTACGGTTATTATTATGACTATTATGATTATTATAGTTATTATGATTATTATGGTTACTATGGCTAGTATAACGGTTATTATGATTATTTCAAAGCTTATTATGTTTATTATTATGGTTGCTATGATTATTATGGATCTTGGTATAATTATGATGAATATTATGGTCATCATTAAGATCTTTATGGTTATTACGATGATTATGATTATTACGATAATCATAATGATTATTAAGATTATTTCCATGACTATTCTGTTTATTATGATGATTACTATGATCATTATGATTATTAGTATGATTATTAGGACCACCATACAGATTATTACGGCTATTGTGATTTTTATTGCTATTATGGCTATTATAATGATTATTACGATTATTTCCAAGTTCATTATTGTTATTATTACGACTATTATGATTATTATGGCTATTATGTCTATTATGGTTGTTATGGCTAGTATAAAGTATATTATGATTATTTCCGAACGCATTAGGGTTATTATTATGATTATTATGACTATTACGGATCTTGGTATAATTATCATGGATATTATGATCATCATTAAGATTATTATGGTTACTATGATTATTGTGACTATTGCTATGCTTATTAACATTACAATTACGATTATTATGATTATTGTAGTTATTATGATGATCACTATGATTATTATGGTTGTTAGTATAATTATTAGGATCAACATTCAGATTATTATGGCTATTATGACTATTATGGTTGTTATGGCAAGTATAATGTATATTATGATTATTTCCGAACACATTAGGGTTATTATTATGATTATTATGACTATTACGGATCTTGGTATAATTATCATTGATATTATGATCATCATTAAGATTATTATGGTTACTATGATTATTGTGGTTATTGCTATGCTTATTAACATTACTATTACGATTATTATGATTATTGTAGTTATTATGATGATCACTATGATTATTATGGTTGTTAGTATGATTATTAGGATCAGCATTCAGATTATTATTGCTATTATGATTTTTATGGTTATTATTGCTATTATACTGATAAATATGATTATTTCCAAGTTTATTACGGCTATTATTATGACTGTTATGATTATTATAGTTATTATGATTATTATGGTTACTATGGCTAGTATAACGGTTATTATGATTATTTCAAAGCTTATTATGTTTATTATCACGGTTACTATGATTATTATGGATCTTGGTATAATTATGATGAATATCATGATCATCATTAAGATCATTATGGTTATTGCGATTATTATGACTATTATGATTATTCCAGTTATTATGATTATTATGGTTATTATGGCTATAATAGGGGTTATTATGATTATTCCAAACCTTATTATGTTTATTATTATGATTACTCTGATTGTTATATGTCTTAGTATAATTATGATGAATATTATGGTTACCATTAAGATCATTATGGTTATTACGATGATTATGGGTATTACGTTAATCATAATGATTCTTAAGATTATTTCTATGACTATTCTGTTTATTATGATGATTACTATGATCATTATGGTTGTTAGTATTATTATTATGATCACCATTCTGACTATTATGGCTATTGTGATTTTTACGGCTATTATGACTATTGTAATGATTATTACGATTATTTCCTAGTTCATTATTGTTATTATTACGACTATTATGATTATTATGGCTATTATGACTATTATGGTTGTTATGGCAAGTATAATGTATATTATGATTATTTCCGTACACATTAGTGTTCTTATTGTGATTATTATGGTTATTACGGATCTTGGTATAATTATCATGGGTATTATGATCATCATTAAGATTATTATGGTTACTATGATTATTGTGATTATTGCTATGCTTATGAACATTACAATTACGATTATTATGATTATTGTAGCTATTATGATGATCACTATGATTATTATGGTTGTTAGTATGATTATTAGGATCAACATTCAGATTATTATGGCTATTATGATTTTTATGGTTATTATTGCTATTATAATGATAAATATGATTATTTCCAAGTTTATTGCGGGTATTATTATAATTATTATGATTATTATGGTTATTATGATTATTATGGCTAGTATAATGCTTATTATGAATATTTCCAAGCTTATTATGGTTATTACTATAATTATTATGATTATTATGGTTATTATGATTATTATGGTTACTATGGCTAGTATAACGGTTATTATGATTATTTCAAAGCTTATTATGCTTATTACTATAACTATTATGATTATTATGGTTATTATGATTATTATGGTTGCTATGGCTAGTATAACGGTTATTATGATTATTTCAAAGTTTATTATGTTTATTATCACGGTTACTATGATTATTATGGATCTTGGTATAATTATGATGAATATTATGGTCATCATTAAGATCTTTATGGTTATTACGATGATTATGATTATTACGATAATCATAATGATTATTAAGATTATTTCCATGACTATTCTGTTTATTATGATGATTACTATGATCATTATGATTATTAGTATGATTATTAGGACCACCATACAGATTATTACGGCTATTGTGATTTTTATTGCTATTATGGCTATTATAATGATTATTACGATTATTTCCAAGTTCATTATTGTTATTATTACGACTATTATGATTATTATGGCTATTACGTCTATTATGGTTGTTATGGCTAGTATAAAGTATATTATGATTATTTCCGAACGCATTAGGGTTATTATTATGATTATTATGACTATTACGGGTCTTGGTATAATTATCATGGATATTATGATCATCATTAAGATTATTATGGTTACTATGATTATTGTGACTATTGCTATGCTTATTAACATTACAATTACGATTATTATGATTATTGTAGTTATTATGATGATCACTATGATTATTATGGTTGTTAGTATGATTATTAGGATCAACATTCAGATTATTATGGCTATTATGACTATTATGGTTGTTATGGCAAGTATAATGTATATTATGATTATTTCCGAACACAGTAGGGTTATTATTATGATTATTATGATTATTACGGATCTTGGTATAATTATCATGGATATTATGATCATCATTAAGATTATTATGGTTACTATGATTATTGTGGTTATTGCTATGCTTATTAACATTACTATTACGATTATTATGATTATTGTAGTTATTATGATGATCACTATGATTATTATGGTTGTTAGTATGATTATTAGGATCAACATTCAGATTATTATTGCTATTATGATTTTTATGGTTATTATTGCTATTATACTGATAAATATGATTATTTCCAACTTTATTACGGCTATTATTATGACTATTATGATTATTATAGTTATTATGATTATTATGGTTACTATGGCTAGTATAACGGTTATTATGATTATTTCAAAGCTTATTATGTTTATTATCACGGTTACTATGATTATTATGGATCTTGGTATAATTATGATGAATATTATGGTCATCACTAAGATCTTTATGGTTATTACGATGATTATGATTATTACGATAATCATAATGATTATTAAGATTATTTCCATGACTATTCTGTTTATTATGATGATTACTATGATCATTATGATTATTAGTATGATTATTAGGACCACCATACAGATTATAACGGCTATTGTGATTTTTATTGCTATTATGGCTATTATAATGATTATTACGATTATTTCCAAGTTCATTATTGTTATTATTACGACTATTATGATTATTATGGCTATTATGTCTATTATGGTTGTTATGGCTAGTATAAAGTATATTATGATTATTTCCGAACGCATTAGGGTTATTATTATGATTACTATGATTATTACGGATCTTGGTATAATTATCATGGATATTATGATCATCATTAAGATTATTATGGTTACTATGATTATTGTGATTATTGCTATGCTTATTAACATTACAATTGCGATTATTATGATTATTGTAGTTATTATGATGATCACTATGATTATTATGGTTGTTAGTATGATTATTAGGATCAACATTCAGATTATTATGGCTATTATGATTTTTATGGTTATTATTGCTATTATAATGATAAATATGATTATTTCCAAGTTTATTACGGGTATTATTATAATTATTATGATTATTATGGTTATTATGATTATTATGGCTAGTATAATGCTTATTATGAATATTTCCAAGCTTATTATGGTTATTACTATAATTATTATGATTATTATGGTTATTATGATTATTATGGTTACTATGGCTAGTATAACGGTTATTATGATTATTTCAAAGCTTATTATGCTTATTACTATAATTATTATGATTATTATGGATATTATGATTATTATGGTTGCTATGGCTAGTATAACGGTTATTATGATTATTTCAAAGCTTATTATGTTTATTATTATGGTTGCTATGCTTATTATGGATCTTGGTATAATTATGCTGAATATCATGATCATCATTAAGATCATTATGGTTATTGCGATTATTATGACTATTATGATTATTCTAGGTATTATGATTATTATGGTTATTATGGCTAGTATAATGGTTATTATGATTATTTCAAAGCTTATTATGTTTATTATTATGATTACTCTGAGTATTATTTGTCTTAGTACAATTATGATGAATATTATGGTCATCATTGAGATCCTTATGGTTATTAAGGTGATTATGGTTATTACGTTAGTAATAACTATTATTAAGATTATTTCCATGAATATTCTGTTTATTATGATGATTACTATGATCATTATGGTTGTTAGTATGATTATTATGATCACCATTCTGATTATTATGGCTATTGTGATTTTTATGACTTTTATGACTAATATAATGATTATTACAATTATTTCCTAGTTCGTTATTGTTATTATTACGACTATTATGATTATTATGGCTATTATCACTATTATGGTTGTTATGGCTATTATAATGTATATTATGATTATTTCCGAACCCATTATGGTTATTATTATGATTATTATGATTATTACGAATCTTGGTATAATTATCATGGATATTATGATCATCATTAAGATTATTATGGTTACTATGGTTATTGTGATTATTGCTATGCTTACTAACATTACAAATACGATTATTATGATTATTGTAGTTATTATGATGATCACTATGATTATTATGGCTTTTAGTATGATTATTATGATCAACATTCAGATTATTATGGCTATTATGATTTTTGTGGTTATTATTGCTATTATAATGATAAATATGATTATTTCCAAGTTTATTACGCTTCTTATTATGGCTATTATGATTATTATATTTATTATGATTATTATGGTTACTATGGCTAGTATAACGGTTATTATGATTATTTCAAAGCTTATTATGTTTATTATTATGGTTACTATGATTATTATGGATCTTGGTATAATTATGATGAATATAATGATCATCATTAAGATCATTATGGTTATTGGCATTATTATGGCTATTATGATTACTCTAGTTATTATGATTATTATGGTTATTATGGCTAGTATAAAGGTTATTATGATTATTTCAAAGCTTATTATGCTTATTATTATGATTACTCCGATTATTATATGTCTAGTTATAATTATGATGAATATTATGGTCATCATTAAGATCATTATGGTTATTACGTTAATAATAATGATTATTAAGATTATTTCCATTACTATTCTGTTTATTATGATGCTTACTATGATCATTATGGTTGTTAGTATGATTATTATGATCACCATTCAGATTATTATCTCTATTGTGATTTTTATGTCTATTATGGCTATTGTAATGATTATTACGATTATTTCCAAGTTCATTATGGTTATTATTACGACTATTATGATTATTATGGCTATTATGACTATTATGGTTGTTATGGCTAGTATAAAGTATATTATGATTATTTCCGTACACATTAGGGTTATTAGTATGATTATTATGATTATTACGTATCTTGGTATAATTATCATGGATATTATGATCATCATTAAGATTATTATGGTTACTATGATTATTGTGATGATTGCTATGCTTATTAACATTACAATTACGATTATTATGATAATTGTAGTTATTATGATGATCACTATGTTTATTATGGCTGTTAGTATGATTATTATGATCAACATTCAGATTATTATGGCTATTATGATTTTTATGGTTATTATTGCTATTATAATGATAAATAGGATTATTTCCAAGTTTATTACGCTTCTTATTATGACTATTATGATTATTATATTTATTATGATTATTATGGTTACTATGGCTAGTATAACGGTTATTATGATTACTTCAAAGCTTATTATGTTTATTATTATGGTTACTATGATTATTATGGATCTTGGTATAATTATGATGAATATAATGATCATCATTAAGATCATTATGGTTATTGGGATTATTATGGCTATTATGATTACTCTAGTTATTATGATTATTATGGTTATTATGGCTAGTATAAAGGTTATTATGATTATTTCAAAGCTTATTATGCTTATTATTATGATTACTCCGATTATTATATGTCTAGTTATAATTATGATGAATATTATGGTCATCATTAAGATCATTATGGTTGTTACGTTAATAATAATGATTATTAAGATTATTTCCATTGCTATTCTGTTTATTATGATGCTTACTATGATCATTATGGTTGTTAGTATGATTATTATGATCACCATTCAGATTATTATCTCTATTGTGATTTTTATGTCTATTATGGCTATTGTAATGATTATTACGATTATTTCCAAGTTCATTATGGTTATTATTACGACTGTTATGATTATTATGGCTATTATGACTATTATGGTTGTTATGGCTAGTATAAAGTATATTATGATTATTTCCGTACACATTAGGGTTATTAGTATGATTATTATGATTATTACGGATCTTGGTATAATTATCATGGATATTATGATCATCATTAAGATTATTATGGTTACTATGATTATTGTGATTATTGCTATGCTTATTAACATTACAATTACGATTATTATGATAATTGTAGTTATTATGATGATCACTATGATTATTATGGCTGTTAGTATGATTATTATGATCAACATTCAGATTATTATGGCTATTATGATTTTTATGGTTATTATTGCTATTATAATGATAAATATGATTATTTCCAAGTTTATTACGCTTCTTATTATGACTATTATGATTATTATATTTATTATGATTATTATGGTTACTATGGCTAGTATAACGGTTATTATGATTATTTCAAAGCTTATTATGTTTATTATTATGGTTACTATGATTATTATGGATCTTGGTATAATTATGATGAATATAATGATCATCATTAAGATCATTATGGTTATTGGGATTATTATGACTATTATGATTACTCTAGTTATTATGATTATTATGGTTATTATGGCTAGTATAAAGGTTATTATGATTATTTCAAAGCTTATTATGCTTAGTATTATGATTACTCCGATTATTATATGTCTAGTTATAATTATGATGAATATTATGGTCATCATTAAGATCATTATGGTTATTACGTTAATAATAATGATTATTAAGATTATTTCCATTACTATTCTGTTTATTATGATGCTTACTATGATCATTATGGTTGTTAGTATGATTATTATGATCACCATTCAGATTATTATCTCTATTGTGATTTTTATGTCTATTATGGCTATTGTAATGATTATTACGATTATTTCCAAGTTCATTATGGTTATTATTACGACTATTATGATTATTATGGCTATTATGACTATTATGGTTGTTATGGCAAGTATAATGTATATTATGATTATTTCCGAACACATTAGGGTTATTATTATTATTATTATGGTTATTACGGATCTTGGTATAATTATCATGGATATTATGATCATCATTAAGATTATTACGGTTACTATGATTATTGTGATTATTGCTATGCTTATTAACATTACAATTACGATTATTATGATTATTGTAGCTATTATGATGATCACTATGATTATTATGGTTGTTAGTATGATTATTAGGATCAACATTCAGATTATTATGGCTATTATGATTTTTATGGTTATTATTGCTATTATAATGATAAACATGATTATTTCCAAGTTTATTACGGGTATTATTATAATTATTATGATTATTATGGTTATTATGATTATTATGGCTAGTATAATGCTTATTATGAATATTTCCAAGCTTATTATGGTTATTACTATAATTATTATGATTATTATGGTTATTATGATTATTATGGTTACTATGGCTAGTATAACGGTTATTATGATTATTTCAATGCTTATTATGTTTATTATTATGGTTACTATGCTTATTATGGATCTTGGTATAATTATGATGAATATCATGATCATCATTAAGATTATTATGGTTATTGCGGTTATTGTGACTATTATGATTATTCTAGTTATTATGATTATTATGGTTATTATGGCTAGTATAAAGGTTATTATGATTATTTCAAAGCTTATTATGTTTATTATTATGATTACTCTGATTATTATTTGTCTTAGTATAATTATGATGAATATTATGGTCATCATTGAGATCATTATGGTTATTAAGATCATTATGGTTATTACGTTAATAATAATGATTATTAAGATTATTTCCATGACTATTCTGTTTATTATGAAGATTACTATGATCATTATGGTTGTTAGTATGATTATTATGATCACCAGTCTGATTTTTATGGCTATTGTGATTTTTATGGCTATTATGACTATTATAAAGATTATTACGATTATTTCCTAGTTCATTATTGTTATTATTACGACTATTATGATTATTATGGCTATTATGACTATTATGGTTGTTATGGCTGGTATAATGTATATTATGATTATCTCCGAACCCATTATGGTTATTAATATGATTATTATGATTATTACGGATCTTGGTATAATTATCATGGATATTATGATCATCATTAAGATTATTACGGTTACTATGATTATTGTGATTATTGCTATGCTTGTTAACATTACAATTACGATTATTATGATTATTGTAGTTATTATGATGATCACTATGATTATTATGGTTGTTAGTATGATTATTAGGATCAACATTCAGATTATTATGGCTATTATGATTTTTATGGTCATTATTGCTATTATACTGATAAATATGATTATTTCCAAGTTTATTACGGTTATTATTATGACTATTATGATTATTATAGTTATTATGATTATTATGGTTACTATGGCTAGTATAACGGTTATTATGATTATTTCTAAGCTTATTATGTTTATTATTATGGTTACTATGATTATCATGGATCTTGGTATAATTATGATGAATATCATGATCATCATTAAGATCATTATGGTTATTGCGATTATTATGACTATTATGATTATTCTAGTTATTATGATTATTATGGTTATTATGGCTAGCATAGGGGTTATTATGATTATTCCAAACCTTATTATGTTTATTATTATGATTACTCTGATTGTTATATGTCTTAGTATAATTATGATGAATATTATGGTCATCATTGTGATCATTATGGTTATTAAGGTGATTATTGTTATTACGTTAATAATAACGGTTATTAAGATAATTTCCATGACTATTCTGTTTATTATGATGATTACTATGATCATTATGGTTGTTAGTATGATTATTATGATCACCATTCTGATTATTATGGCTATTGTGATTTTTATGGCTATTATGACTAGTATAATGATTATTACCACTATTTCCAAGTTCATTATTGTTATTATTACGACTATTATGATTATTATGGCTATTATGACTATTATGGTTGTTATGGCAAGTATAATGTATATTATGATTATTTCCGAACACATTAGGGTTATTATTATGATTATTATGATTATTACGGATCTTGGTATAATTATCATGGATATTATGATCATCATTAAGATTATTATGGCTACTATGATTATTGTGATTATTGCTATGCTTATTAATATTACAATTACGATTATTATGATTATTGTAGTTATTATGATGATCACTATGATTATTATGGTTGTTAGTATGATTATTAGGATCAACATTCAGATTATTATGGCTATTATGATTTTTATGGTTATTATTGCTATTATAATGAAAAATATGATTATTTCCAAGTTTATTACGGTTATTATTATCACTACTATGATTATTATAGTTATTATGATTATTATGGTTACTATGGCTAGTATAACGGTTATTATGATTATTTCAAAGCTTATTATGGTTATTACTATAATTATTATGATTATTAAGGTTATTATGATTATTATGGTTACTATAGCTAGTATAACGGTTATTATGATTATTTCAAAGCTTATTATGGTTATTACTATAATTATTATGATTATTATGGTTATTATGATTCTTATGGTTACTATGGCTAGTATAACGGTTATTATGATTATTTCAAAGCTTATTATGTTTATTATTATGGTTACTATGCTTATTATGGATCTTGGTATAATTATGATGAATATCATGATCATCATTAAGATCATTATGGTTATTGCGATTATTGTGACTATTATGATTATTCTAGTTATTATGATTATTATGGTTATTATGGCTAGTATAGAGGTTATTATGATTATTTCAAAGCTTATTATGTTTATTATTATGATTACTCTGATTATTATTTGTCTTAGTATAATTATGGTGAATATTATGGTCATCATTGAGATCATTATGGTTATTAATGTGATTATGGCTATTACGTTAATAATAACCATTATTAAGATTATTTCCATGACTATTCTGTTTATTATGATGATTAATATGATCATTATGGTTGTTAGTATGATTATTATGATCACCATTCTGATTATTATGGCTATTGTGATTTTTATGGCTATTATGACTATTATAATGATTATTACGATTATTTCCTAGTTCATTATTGTTATTATTACAACTATTATGATTATTATGGCTATTATGACTATTATGGTTGTTATGGCTAGTATAATGTATATTATGATTATTTCCGAACCCATTATGGTTATTATTATTATTATTATGATTATTACGAATCTTGGTATAATTATCATGGATATTATGATCATCATTAAGATTATTATGGTTACTATGGTTATTGTGATTATTGCTATGCTTACTAACATTACAATTACGATTATTATGATTATTGTAGTTATTATGATGATCACTATGATTATTATGGCTGTTAGTATGATTATTATAATCAACATTCAGATTATTATGGCTATTATGATTTTTATGGTTATTACTGCTATTATAATGATAAATATGATTATTTCCAAGTTTATTACGCTTCTTATTATGACTATTATGATTATTATATTTATTATGATTATTATGGTTACTATGGCTAGTATAACGGTTATTATGATTATTTCAAAGCTTATTATGTTTATTATTATGGTTACTATGATTATTATGGATCTTGGTATAATTATGATGAATATAATGATCATCGTTAAGATCATTATGGTTATTGGGATTATTATGACTATTATGATTACTCTAGTTATTATGATTATTATGGTTATTATGGCTAGTATAAAGGTTATTATGATTATTTCAAAGCTTATTATGCTTATTATTATGATTACTCCGATTATTATATGTCTAGTTATAATTATGATGAATATTATGGTCATCATTAAGATCATTATGGTTATTACGTTAATAATAATGATTATTAAGATTATTTCCATTACTATTCTGTTTATTATGATGCTTACTATGATCATTATGGTTGTTAGTATGATTATTATGATCACCATTCAGATTATTATCTCTATTGTGATTTTTATGTCTATTATGGCTATTGTAATGATTATTACGATTATTTCCAAGTTCATTATGGTTATTATTACGACTGTTATGATTATTATGGCTATTATGACTATTATGGTTGTTATGGCTAGTATAAAGTATATTATAATTATTTCCGTACACATTAGGGTTATTAGTATGATTATTATGATTATTACGGATCTTGGTATAATTATCATGGATATTATGATCATCATTAAGATTATTATGGTTACTATGATTATTGTGATTATTGCTATGCTTATTAACATTACAATTACGATTATTATGATAATTGTAGTTATTATGATGATCACTATGATTATTATGGCTGTTAGTATGATTATTATGATCAACATTCAGATTATTATGGCTATTATGATTTTTATGGTTATTATTGCTATTATAATGATAAATATGATTATTTCCAAGTTTATTACGCTTCTTATTATGACTATTATGATTATTATATTTATTATGATTATTATGGTTACTATGGCTAGTATAACGGTTATTATGATTATTTCAAAGCTTATTATGTTTATTATTATGGTTACTATGATTATTATGGATCTTGGTATAATTATGATGAATATAATGATCATCATTAAGATCATTATGGTTATTGGGATTATTATGACTATTATGATTACTCTAGTTATTATGATTATTATGGTTATTATGGCTAGTATAAAGGTTATTATGATTATTTCAAAGCTTATTATGCTTAGTATTATGATTACTCCGATTATTATATGTCTAGTTATAATTATGATGAATATTATGGTCATCATTAAGATCACTATGGTTATTACGTTAATAATAATGATTATTAAGATTATTTCCATTACTATTCTGTTTATTATGATGCTTACTATGATCATTATGGTTGTTAGTATGATTATTATGATCACCATTCAGATTATTATCTCTATTGTGATTTTTATGTCTATTATGGCTATTGTAATGATTATTACGATTATTTCCAAGTTCATTATGGTTATTATTACGACTATTATGATTATTATGGCTATTATGACTATTATGGTTGTTATGGCAAGTATAATGTATATTATGATTATTTCCGAACACATTAGGGTTATTATTATTATTATTATGGTTATTACGGATCTTGGTATAATTATCATGGATATTATGATCATCATTAAGATTATTACGGTTACTATGATTATTGTGATTATTGCTATGCTTATTAACATTACAATTACGATTATTATGATTATTGTAGCTATTATGATGATCACTATGATTATTATGGTTGTTAGTATGATTATTAGGATCAACATTCAGATTATTATGGCTATTATGATTTTTATGGTTATTATTGCTATTATAATGATAAACATGATTATTTCCAAGTTTATTACGGGTATTATTATAATTATTATGATTATTATGGTTATTATGACTATTATGGCTAGTATAATGCTTATTATGAATATTTCCAAGCTTATTATGGTTATTACTATAATTATTATGATTATTATGGTTATTATGATTATTATGGTTACTATGGCTAGTATAACGGTTATTATGATTATTTCAATGCTTATTATGTTTATTATTATGGTTACTATGCTTATTATGGATCTTGGTATAATTATGATGAATATCATGATCATCATTAAGATTATTATGGTTATTGCGGTTATTGTGACTATTATGATTATTCTAGTTATTATGATTATTATGGTTATTATGGCTAGTATAAAGGTTATTATGATTATTTCAAAGCTTATTATGTTTATTATTATGATTACTCTGATTATTATTTGTCTTAGTATAATTATGATGAATATTATGGTCATCATTGAGATCATTATGGTTATTAAGATCATTATGGTTATTACGTTAATAATAATGATTATTAAGATTATTTCCATGACTATTCTGTTTATTATGAAGATTACTATGATCATTATGGTTGTTAGTATGATTATTATGATCACCAGTCTGATTTTTATGGCTATTGTGATTTTTATGGCTATTATGACTATTATAAAGATTATTACGATTATTTCCTAGTTCATTATTGTTATTATTACGACTATTATGATTATTATGGCTATTATGACTATTATGGTTGTTATGGCTGGTATAATGTATATTATGATTATCTCCGAACCCATTATGGTTATTAATATGATTATTATGATTATTACGGATCTTGGTATAATTATCATGGATATTATGATCATCATTAAGATCGTTATGGTTATTGCGATTATTATGACTATTATGATTATTCCAGTTATTATGATTATTATGGTTATTATGGCTAGCATAGGGGTTATTATGATTATTCCAAACCTTATTATGTTTATTATTATGATTACTCTGATTGTTATATGTCTTAGTATAATTATGATGAATATTATGGTTATCATTAAGATCATTATGGTTATTACGATGATTATGGGTATTACGTTAATCATAATGATTCTTAAGATTATTTCTATGACTATTCTGTTTATTATGATGATTACTATGATCATTATGGTTGTTAGTATTATTATTATGATCACCATTCTGATTATTATGGCTATTGTGATTTTTACGGCTATTATGACTATTGTAATGATTATTACGATTATTTCCTAGTTCATTATTGTTATTATTACGACTATTATGATTATTATGGCTATTATGACTATTATGGTTGTTATGGCAAGTATAATGTATATTATGATTATTTCCGTACACATTAGGGTTATTATTGTTATTATTATGGTTATTACGGATCTTGGTATAATTATCATGGATATTATGATCATCATTAAGATTATTATGGTTACTATGATTATTGTGATTATTGCTATGCTTATTAACATTACAATTACGATTATTATGATTATTGTAGCTATTATGATGATCACTGTGATTATTATGGTTGTTAGTATGATTATTAGGATCAACATTCAGATTATTATGGCTATTATGATTTTTATGGTTATTATTGCTATTATAATGATAAATATGATTATTTCCAAGTTTATTACGGGTATTATTATAATTATTATGATTATTATGGCTAGTATAATGCTTATTATGAATATTTCCAAGCTTATTATGGTTATTACTATATTTATTATGATTATTATGGTTATTATGATTATTATGGTTACTATGGCTAGTATAACGGTTATTATGATTATTTCAAAGCTTATTATGCTTATTACTATAACTATTATGATTATTATGGTTATTATGATTATTATGGTTGCTATGGCTAGTATAACGGTTATTATGATTATTTCAAAGCTTATTATGTTTATTATTATGGTTACTATGCTTATTATGGATCTTGGTATAATTATGCTGAATATCATGATCATCATTAAGATCATTATGGTTATTTCGATTATTATGACTATTATGATTATTCTAGGTATTATGATTATTATGGTTATGATGGCTAGTATAATGGTTATTATGATTATTTCAAAGCTTATTATGTTTATTATTATGATTACTCTGATTATTATTTGTCGTAGTATAATTATGATGAATATTATGGTCATCATTAAGATCTTTATGGTTATTACGATGATTATGATTATTACGATAATCATAATGATTATTAAGATTATTTACATGACTATTCTGTTTATTATGATGATTACTATGATCATTATGATTATTAGTATGATTATTAGGACCACCATACAGATTATTACGGCTATTGTGATTTTTATTGCTATTATGGCTATTATAATGATTATTACGATTATTTCCAAGTTCATTATTGTTATTATTACGACTATTATGATTATTATGGCTATTATGTCTATTATGGTTGTTATGGCTAGTATAAAGTATATTATGATTATTTCCGAACGCATTAGGGTTATTATTATGATTATTATGATTATTACGGATCTTGGTATAATTATCATGAATATTATGATCATCATTAAGATTATTATGGTTACTATGATTATTGTGACTATTGCTATGCTTATTAACATTACAATTACGATTATTATGATTATTGTAGTTATTATGATGATCACTATGATTATTATGGTTGTTAGTATGATTATTAGGATCAACATTCAGATTATTATTATTATTATGATTTTTATGGTTATTATTGCTATTATACTGATAAATATGATTATTTCCAAGTTTATTACGGCTATTATTATGACTATTATGATTATTATAGTTATTATGATTATTATGGTTACTATGGCTAGTATAACGGTTATTATGATTATTTCAAAGCTTATTATGTTTATTATCACGGTTACTATGATTATTATGGGTCATGGTATAATTATGATGAATATTATGGTCATCATTAAGATCTTTATGGTTATTACGATGATTATGATTATTACGATAATCATAATGATTATTAAGATTATTTCCATGACTATTCTGTTTATTATGATGATTACTATGATCATTATGATTATTAGTATGATTATTAGGACCACCATACAGATTATTACGGCTATTGTGATTTTTATTGCTATTATGGCTATTATAATGGTTATTACGATTATTTCCAAGTTCATTATTGTTATTATTACGACTATTATGATTATTATGGCTATTATGTCTATTATGGTTGTTATGGCTAGTATAAAGTATATTATGATTATTTCCGAACGCATTAGGGTTATTATTATGATTATTATGATTATTACGGATCTTGGTATAATTATCATGGATATTATGATCATCATTAAGATTATTATGGTTACTATGATTATTGTGATTATTGCTTTGCTTATTAACATTACAATTACGATTATTATGATTATTGTAGTTATTATAATGATCACTATGATTATTATGGTTGTTAGTATGATTATTAGGATCAACATTCAGATTATTATGGCTATTATGACTATTATGGTTGTTATGGCAAGTATAATGTATATTATGATTATTTCCGAACACATTAGGGTTATTATTATGATTATTACGGTTATTACGGATCTTGGTATAATTATCATGGATATTATGATCATCATTAGGATTATTATGGTTACTATGATTATTGTGATTATTGCTATGCTTATTAACATTACAATTACGATTATTATGATTATTGTAGCTATTATGATGATCACTATGATTATTATGTTGTTAGTATGATTATTAGGATCAACATTCAGATTATTATGGCTATTATGATTTTTGTGGTTATTATTGCTATTATAATGATAAATATGATTATTTCCAAGTTTATTACGCTTCTTATTATGACTATTATGATTATTATATTTATTATGATTATTATGGTTACTATGGCTGGTATAACGGTTATTATGATTATTTCAAAGCTTATTATGTTTATTATTATGGTTACTATGATTATTATGGATCTTGGTATAATTATGATGAATATAATGATCATCATTAAGATCATTATGGTTATTGGGATTATTATGTCTATTATGATTACTCTAGTTATTATGATTATTATGGTTATTATGGCTAGTATAAAGGTTATTATGATTATTTCAAAGCTTATTATGCTTATTATTATGATTACTCCGATTATTATATGTCTAGTTATAATTATGATGAATATTATGGTCATCATTAAGATCACTATGGTTATTGCGATTATTATGACTATTATGATTATTCTAGTTATTATGATTATTATGGTTATTATGGCTAGCATAGGGGTTATTATGATTATTCCAAACCTTATTATGTTTATTATTATGATTACTCTGATTGTTATATGTCTTAGTATAACTATGATGAATATTATGGTTATCATTAAGATCATTATGGTTATTACGATGATTAAGGGTATTACGTTAATCATAATGATTCTTAAGATTATTTCTATGACTATTCTGTTTATTATGATGATTACTATGATCATTATGGTTGTTAGTATTATTATTATGATCACCATTCTGATTATTATGGCTATTGTGATTTTTATGGCTATTATGACTATTGTAATGATTATTACGATTATTTCCAAGTTCATTATTGTTATTATTACAACTATTATGATTATTATGGCTATTATGACTATTATGGTTGTTATGGCTAGTATGATGTATATTATGATTATTTCCGAACCCATTATGGTTATTATTATGATTATTATGATTATTACGGATCTTGATATAATTATCATGAATATTATGATCATCATTAAGATTACTACGGTTACTATGATTATTGTGATTATTGCTATGCTTATTAACATTACAATTACGATTATTATGATTATTGTAGTTATTATGATGATCACTATGATTATTATGGTTGTTAGTATGATTATTAGGATCAACATTCAGATTATTATGGCTATTATGATTTTTATTGTTATTATTGCTATTATAATGATAAATATGATTATTTCCAAGTTTATTACGGTTATTATTATAATTATTATGATTATTATGGTTATTATGATTATTATGGTTACTATGGCTAGTATAACGGTTATTATGATTATTTCTAGGCTTATTATGTTTATTATTATGATAACTATGATTATTATGGATCTTGGTATAATTATGATGAATATCATGATCATCATTAAGATCATTATGGTTATTGCGATTATTATGACTATTATGATTATTCTAGTTATTATGATTATTATGGTTATTATGGCTAGCATAGGGGTTATTATGATTATTCCAAACCTTATTATGTTTATTATTATGATTACTCTGATTGTTATATGTCTTAGTATAATTATGATGAATATTATGGTTATCATTAAGATCATTATGGTTATTACGATGATTATGGGTATTACGTTAATCATAATGATTATTAAGATTATTTGCATGACTATTCTGTTTATTATGATGATTACTATGATCATTATGGTTGTTAGTATGTTTATTATGACCACCATTCAGATTATTACGGCTATTGTGATTTTTATTGCTATTATGGCTATTATAATGATTATTACGATTATTTCCAAGTTCATTATTGTTATTATTACGACTATTATGATTATTATGGCTATTATGACTATTATGGTTGTTATGGCTAGTATAAAGTATATTATGAGTATTTCCGAACACATTAGGGTTATTATTATGATTATTATGATTATTACTGATCTTGGTATAGTTATCATGGATATTATGATCATCATTAAAATTATTATGGCTACTATGATTATTGTGATTATTGCTATTCTTATTAACATTACAATTACGATTATTATGATTATTGTAGTTATTAGGATGATCACTATGATTATTATGGTTGTTAGTATGATTATTAGGATCAACATTCACATTATTATGGCTATTATGACTATTATGGTTGTTATGGCAAGTATAATGTATATTATGATTATTTCCAAACACATTAGGGTTATTATTATGATTATTATGATTATTACGGATCTTGGTATAATTATCATGGATAATTATGATTATGATCATCATTAAGATTATTATGGTTACTATGATTATTGTGATTATTGCTATGCTTACTAACATTACAATTACGATTATTATGATTATTGTAGTTATTATGAAGATCACTATCATTATTATGGCTGTCAGTATGATGATTATGATCAACATTGAGATTATTATGGCTATTATGATTTTTATGGTTATTATTGCTATTATAACGATAAATATGATTATTTCCAAGTGTATTATGGTTATTATTATGACTACTATGATTATTATAGTTATTATGATTGTTATGATTATTATGGCTAGTATAATGCTTATTATGATTATTTCCAAGCTTATTATGGTTATTATTATAATTATTATTATGAGTATGGTTATTATGATTATTATGGCTACTATGACTAGTATAACGGTTATTATGATTATATCAAAGCTTATTATGTTTATTATTATGGTTACTATGATTATTATGGATCTTGGTATAATTATGATGAATATAATGATCATAATTAAGATCATTATGGTTATTGCGATTATTATGACTATTATGATTACTCTAGTTATTATGATTATTATGGTTATTATGGCTAGTATAAAGGTTATTATGATTATTTCAAAGCTTATTATGCTTATTATTATGATTACTCTGATTATTATATGTCTAGGTATAATTATGATGAATATTATGGTCATCATTAAGATCATTATGGTTATTACGTTAATAATAATGATTATTAAGATTATTTCCAAGACTATTCTGTTTATTATGATGATTACTATGATCATTATAGTTGTTAGTATGATTATTATGTTCGCCATTCAGATTATTATGGCTATTGTGATTTTTATGGCTATTATGGCTATTGTAATGATTATTACGATTATTTCCAAGTTCATTATGGTTATTATTACGACTATTATGACTATTATGGCTATTATGACTATTATGGCTGTTATGGCCAGTATAAAGTATATTATGATTATTTGCGAACCTATTATGGTTATTATGATGATTATTATGATTATTACGGGTCTTGGTATAATTATCATGGATATTATGATCATCATTAAGATTATTATGGTTACTCTGATTATTGTGATTATTGCTATGCTTATTAACATTACAATTACGATTATTATGATTATTGTAGTTATTATGATGATCACTATGACTATTATGGCTGTTAGTATGATTATTATGATCAACATTCAGATTATTATGGCTATTATGATTTTTATGGTTATTATTGCTATTATAATGATAAATATGACTATTTCCAAGTTTATTATGGTTATTATTATGATTATTATCATTATTATAGTCATTATGATTATTATGGCTAGTGTAATGCTTAATATGATTATTTTCAAGCTTATTATGGTTATTACTATAATTATTATGATTATTATGGTTATTATGATTATTATGGTTGCTATGGCTAGTATAACGGTTATTATGATTATTTCAAAGCTTATTATGTTTATTATTATGGTTACTATGCTTATTATGGATCTTGGTATATTATGATGAATATCATGATCATCATTAAGATCATTATGGTTATTGCGATTATTATGACTATTATGATTATTCTAGTTATTATGATTATTATGGTTATTATGGCTAGCATAAAGGTTATTATGATTATTTCAAAGCTTATTATGTTAATTATTATGATTACTCTGATTATTATTTGTCTTAGTATAATTATGATGAATATTATGGTTATCATTAAGATCATTATGGTTATTACGATGATTATGGGTATTACGTTAATCATAATGATTCTTAAGATTATTTCTATGACTATTCTGTTTATTATGATGATTACTATGATCATTATGGTTGTTAGTATTATTATTATGATCACCATTCTGATTATTATGGCTATTGTGATTTTTATGGCTATTATGACTATTGTAATGATTATTACGATTATTTCCTAGTTCATTATTGTTATTATTACGACTATTATGATTATTATGGCTATTATGACTATTATGGTTGTTATGGCTAGTATAATGTATATTATGATTATTTCCGAACCGATTATGGTTATTATTATGATTATTATGATTATTACGGATCTTGGTATAATTATCATGGATATTATGATCATCATTGAGATTATTATGGTTACTCTGATTATTGTGATTATTGCTATGCTTATTAACATTACAATTACGATTATTATGATTATTGTAGTTATTATGATGATCACTATGATTATTATGGTTGTTAGTATGATTATTAGGATCAACATTCAGATTATTATGGCTATTACGATTTTTATGGTTATTACTGCTATTATACTGATAAATATGATTATTTCCAAGTTTATTACGGTTATTATTATGACTACTATGATTATTATAGTTATTATGATTGTTATGATTATTATGGCTAGTATAATGCTTATTATGATTATTTCCAAGCTTATTATGGTTATTATTATAATTATTATTATGAGTATGGTTATTATGATTATTATATCTACTATGACTAGTATAACGGTTATTATGATTATTTCAAAGCTTATTATGTTTATTATTATGGTTACTATGATTATTATGGATCTTGGTATAATTATGATGAATATAATGATCATAATTAAGATCATTATGGTTATTGCGATTATTATCACTATTATGATTATTCTAGTTATTATGATTATTATGGTTATTATGGCTAGTATAAAGGTTATTATGATTATTTCAAAGCTTATTATGCTTATTATTATGATTACTCTGATTATTATATGTCTAGGTATAATTATGATGAATATTATGGTCATCATTAAGATCATTATGGTTATTACGTTAATAATAATGATTATTAAGATTATTTCCAAGACTATTCTGTTTATTATGATGATTACTATGATCATTATAGTTGTTAGTATGATTATTATGTTCACCATTCAGATTATTATGGCTATTGTGATTTTTATGGCTATTATGGTTATTGTAATGATTATTACGATTATTTCCAAGTTCATTATGGTTATTATTACGACTATTATGACTATTATGGCTATTATGACTATTATGGTTGTTATGGCTAGTATAAAGTATATTATGATTATTTGCGAACCTATTATGGTTATTATGATGATTATTATGATTATTACGGGTCTTGGTATAATTATCATGGATATTATGATCATCATTAAGATTATTATGGTTACTCTGATTATTGTGATTATTGCTATGCTTATTAACATTACAATTACGATTATTATGATTATTGTAGTTATTATGATGATCACTATGACTATTATGGCTGTTAGTATGATTATTATGATCAACATTCAGATTATTATGGCTATTATGATTTTTATGGTTATTATTGCTATTATAATGATAAATATGACTATTTCCAAGTTTATTATGGTTATTATTATGACTATTATCATTATTATAGTCATTATGATTATTAGGGCTAGTGTAATGCTTAATATGATTATTTTCAAGCTTATTATGGTTATTACTATAATTATTATGATTATTATGGTTATTATGATTATTATGGTTGCTATGGCTAGTATGACGGTTATTATGATTATTTCAAAGCTTATTATGTTTATTATTATGGTTACTATGCTTATTATGGATCTTGGTATATTATGATGAATATCATGATCATCATTAAGATCATTATGGTTATTGCGATTATTATGACTATTATGATTATTCTAGTTATTATGATTATTATGGTTATTATGGCTAGTATAAAGGTTATTATGTTTATTTCAAAGCTTATTATGTTAATTATTGTGATTACTCTGATTATTATTTGTCTTAGTATAATTATGATGAATATTATGGTTATCATTAAGATCATTATGGTTATTACGATGATTATGGGTATTACGTTAATCATAATGATTCTTAAGATTATTTCTATGACTATTCTGTTTATTATGATGATTACTATGATCATTATGGTTGTTAGTATTATTATTATGATCACCATTCTGATTATTATGGCTATTGTGATTTTTATGGCTATTATGACTATTGTAATGATTATTACGATTATTTCCTAGTTCATTATTGTTATTATTACGACTATTATGATTATTATGGCTATTATGACTATTATGGTTGTTATGGCTAGTATAATGTATATTATGATTATTTCCGAACCCATTATGGTTATTATTATGATTATTATGATTATTACGGATCTTGGTATAATTATCATGGATATTATGATCATCATTGAGATTATTATGGTTACTCTGATTATTGTGATTATTGCTATGCTTATTAACATTACAATTACGATTATTATGATTATTGTAGTTATTATGATGATCACTATGATTATTATGGTTGTTAGTATGATTATTAGGATCAACATTCAGATTATTATGGCTATTATGATTTTTATGGTTATTACTGCTATTATACTGATAAATATGATTATTTCCAAGTTTATTACGGTTATTATTATGACTATTATGATTATTATAGTTATTATGATTATTATGGTTACTATGGCTAGTATAACGGTTATTATGATTATTTCAAAGCTTATTATGTTTATTATTATGGTTACTATGATTATTATGGATCTTGGTATAATTATGATGAATATAATGATCATCATTAAGATCATTATGGTTATTGCGATTATTACGACTATTATGATTACTCTAGTTATTATGATTATTATGGTTATTATGGCTAGTATAAAGGTCATTATGATTATTTCAAAGCTTATTATGCTTATTATTATGATTACTCCGATTATTATATGTCCAGTTATAATTATGATGAATATTATGGTCATCATTAAGATCATTATGGTTATTGCGATTATTATGACTATTATGATTATTCTAGTTATTATGATTATTATGGTTATTATGGCTAGCATAGGGGTTATTATGATTATTCCAAACCTTATTATGTTTATTATTATGATTACTCTGATTGTTATATGTCTTAGTATAATTATGATGAATATTATGGTTATCATTAAGATCATTATGGTTATTACGATGATTATGGGTATTACGTTAATCATAATGGTTCTTAAGATTGTTTCTATTACTATTCTGTTTATTATGATGATTACTATGATCATTATGGTTGTTAGTATTATTATTATGATCACCATTCTGATTATTATGGCTATTGTGATTTTTATGGCTATTATGACTATTGTAATGATTATTACGATTATTTCCAAGTTCATTACTGTTATTATTACGACTATTATGATTATTATGGCTATTATGACTATTATGGTTGTTATGGCTAGTATAATGTATATTATGATTATTTCCGAACCCATTATGGTTATTATTATGATTATTATGATTATTACGGATCTTGGTAAAATTATCATGGATATTATGATCATCATTAGGATTATTATGGTTACTATGATTATTGTGATTATTGCTATGCTTATTAACGTTACAATTACGATTATTATCATTATTGTAGTTATTATGATGATCACTATGATTATTATGGCTGTTAGTATGATGATTATTGATCAACATTGTGATTATTATGGCTGTTATGATTTTTATGATTATTATTGCTTTTATAATGATAAATATGATTATTTCCAAGTTTATTATGGTTATTATTATGACTATTCTGATTATTATAGTTATTATGATTATTATGGTTATTATGGCTAGTATTAAGGTTATTAGGATTATTTCAAAGCTTATTATGTTTATTATTATGATTACTCTGATTATTATTTGTCTTAGTATAATTATGATGAATATTATGGTCATCATTGAGATCATTATGGTTATTAAGGTGATTATGGTAATTACGTTAATAATAACGGTTATTAAGATTATTTCCATGACTATTCTGTTTATTATGATGATTACTATGATCATTATGGTTGTTAGTATGATTATTATGATCACCATTCTGATTATTATGGCTATTGTGATTTTTATGGCTATTATGACTATTATAATGATTATTACGATTATTTCCTAGTTCATTATTGTTATTATTACGACTATTATGATTATTATGGCTATTATGACTATTATGGTTGTTATGGCTAGTATAAAGTATATTATGATTATTTCCGAACACATTAGAGTTATTAGTATGATTACTATGATTATTAAGGATCTTGGTATAATTATCATGGATATTATGATCATCATTAAGATTATTATGGTTACTATGATTATTGTGATTATTGCTATGCTTATTAACATTACAATTACGATTATTATGATTATTGTAGTTATTGTGACGATCACTATGACTATTATGGTTGTTAGTATGATTATTAGGATCAACATTCAGATTATTATGGCTATTATGATTTTTATTGTTATTATTGCTATTATAATGATAAATATGATTATTTCCAAGTTTATTACGGTTATTATTATAATTATTATGATTATTATGGTTTTTATGATTATTATGGTTACTATGGCTAGTATAACGGTTATTATGATTATTTCTAAGCTTATTATGTTTATTATTATGGTTACTATGATTATTATGGATCTTGGTATAATTATGATGAATATCATGATCATCATTAAGATCATTATGGTTATTCCGATTATTATGACTATTATGATTATTCTAGTTATTATGATTATTATGGTTATAATGGCTAGCATAGGGGTTATTATGATTATTCCAAACCTTATTATGTTTATTATTATGATTACTCTGATTGTTATATGTCTTAGTATAATTATGATGAATATTATGGTTATCATTAAGATCATTATGGTTATTACGATGATTATGGGAATTACGTTAATCAGAATGGTTCTTAAGATTGTTTCTATTACTATTCTGTTTATTATGATGATTACTATGATCATTATGGTTGTTAGTATTATTATTATGATCACCATTCTGATTATTATGGCTATTGTGATTTTTATGGCTATTATGACTATTGTAATGATTATTACGATTATTTCCAAGTTCATTATTGTTATTATTACGACTATTATGATTATTATGGCTATTATGACTATTATGGTTGTTGTGGCTAGTATAATGTATATTATGATTATTTCCGAACCCATTATGGTTATTATTATGATTATTATGATTATTACGGATCTTGGTATAATTATCATGGATATTATGATCATCATTAGGATTATTATGGTTACTATGATTATTGTGATTATTGCTATGCTTATTAACGTTACAATTACGATTATTATCATTATTGTAGTTATTATGATGATCACTATGATTATTATGGCTGTTAGTATGATGATTAGGATCAACATTGAGATTATTATGGCTATTATGATTTTTATGGTTATTATTGCTTTTATAATGATAAATATGATTATTTCCAAGTTTACTATGGTTATTATTATGACTATTCTGATTATTATAGTTATTATGATTATTATGGTTATTATGGCTAGTATTAAGGTTATTAGGATTATTTCAAAGCTTATTATGTTTATTATTATGATTACTCTGATTATTATTTGTCTTAGTATAATTATGATGAATATTATGGTCATCATTGAGATCATTATGGTTATTAAGGTGATTATGGTAATTACGTTAATAATAACGGTTATTAAGATTATTTCCATGACTATTCTGTTTATTATGATGATTACTATGATCATTATGGTTGTTAGTATGATTATTATGATCACCATTCTGATTATTATGGCTATTGTGATTTTTATGGCTATTATGACTATTATAATGATTATTACGATTATTTCCTAGTTCATTATTGTTATTATTACGACTATTATGATTATTATGGCTATTATGACTATTATGGTTGTTATGGCTAGTATAAAGTATATTATGATTATTTCCGAACACATTAGAGTTATTAGTATGATTACTATGATTATTAAGGATCTTGGTATAATTATCATGGATATTATGATCATCATTAAGATTATTATGGTTACTATGATTATTGTGATTATTGCTATGCTTATTAACATTACAATTACGATTATTATGATTATTGTAGTTATTGTGACGATCACTATGACTATTATGGTTGTTAGTATGATTATTAGGATCAACATTCAGATTATTATGGCTATTATGATTTTTATTGTTATTATTGCTATTATAATGATAAATATGATTATTTCCAAGTTTATTACGGTTATTATTATAATTATTATGATTATTATGGTTATTATGATTATTATGGTTACTATGGCTAGTATAACGGTTATTATGATTATTTCTAAGCTTATTATGTTTATTATTATGGTTACTATGATTATTATGGATCTTGGTATAATTATGATGAATATCATGATCATCATTAAGATCATTATGGTTATTCCGATTATTATGACTATTATGATTATTCTAGTTATTATGATTATTATGGTTATAATGGCTAGCATAGGGGTTATTATGATTATTCCAAACCTTATTATGTTTATTATTATGATTACTCTGATTGTTATATGTCTTAGTATAATTATGATGAATATTATGGTTATCATTAAGATCATTATGGTTATTACGATGATTATGGGAATTACGTTAATCATAATGGTTCTTAAGATTGTTTCTATTACTATTCTGTTTATTATGATGATTACTATGATCATTATGGTTGTTAGTATTATTATTATGATCACCATTCTGATTATTATGGCTATTGTGATTTTTATGGCTATTATGACTATTGTAATGATTATTACGATTATTTCCAAGTTCATTATTGTTATTATTACGACTATTATCATTATTATGGCTATTATGACTATTATGGTTGTTGTGGCTAGTATAATGTATATTATGATTATTTCCGAACCCATTATGGTTATTATTATGATTATTATGATTATTACGGATCTTGGTATAATTATCATGGATATTATGATCATCATTAGGATTATTATGGTTACTATGATTATTGTGATTATTGCTATGCTTATTAACGTTACAATTACGATTATTATCATTATTGTAGTTATTATGATGATCACTATGATTATTATGGCTGTTAGTATGATGATTAGGATCAACATTGAGATTATTATGGCTATTATGATTTTTATGGTTGTTATTGCTTTTATAATGATAAATATGATTATTTCCAAGTTTACTATGGTTATTATTATGACTATTCTGATTATTATAGTTATTATGATTATTATGGTTATTATGGCTAGTATTAAGGTTATTAGGATTATTTCAAAGCTTATTATGTTTATTATTATGATTACTCTGATTATTATTTGTCTTAGTATAATTATGATGAATATTATGGTCATCATTGAGATCATTATGGTTATTAAGGTGATTATGGTAATTACGTTAATAATAACGGTTATTAAGATTATTTCCATGACTATTCTGTTTATTATGATGATTACTATGATCATTATGGTTGTTAGTATGATTATTATGATCACCATTCTGATTATTATGGCTATTGTGATTTTTATGGCTATTATGACTATTATAATGATTATTACGATTATTTCCTAGTTCATTATTGTTATTATTACGACTATTATGATTATTATGGCTATTATGACTATTATGGTTGTTATGGCTAGTATAAAGTATATTATGATTACTTCCGAACACATTAGAGTTATTAGTATGATTACTATGATTATTAAGGATCTTGGTATAATTATCATGGATATTATGATCATCATTAAGATTATTATGGTTACTATGATTATTGTGATTATTGCTATGCTTATTAACATTACAATTACGATTATTATGATTATTGTAGTTATTGTGACGATCACTATGACTATTATGGTTGTTAGTATGATTATTAGGATCAACATTCAGATTATTATGGCTATTATGATTTTTATTGTTATTATTGCTATTATAATGATAAATATGATTATTTCCAAGTTTATTACGGTTATTATTATAATTATTATGATTATTATGGTTATTATGATTATTATGGTTACTATGGCTAGTATAACGGTTATTATGATTATTTCTAAGCTTATTATGTTTATTATTATGGTTACTATGATTATTATGGATCTTGGTATAATTATGATGAATATCATGATCATCATTAAGATCATTATGGTTATTGCGATTATTATGACTATTATGATTATTCTAGTTATTATGATTATTATGGTTATAATGGCTAGCATAGGGGTTATTATGATTATTCCAAACCTTATTATGTTTATTATTATGATTACTCTGATTGTTATATGTCTTAGTATAATTATGATGAATATTATGGTTATCATTAAGATCATTATGGTTATTACGATGATTATGGGAATTACGTTAATCATAATGATTCTTAAGATTGTTTCTATTACTATTCTGTTTATTATGATGATTACTATGATCATTATGGTTGTTAGTATTATTATTATGATCACCATTCTGATTATTATGGCTATTGTGATTTTTATGGCTATTATGACTATTGTAATGATTATTACGATTATTTCCAAGTTCATTATTGTTATTATTACGACTATTATGATTATTATGGCTATTATGACTATTATGGTTGTTGTGGCTAGTATAATGTATATTATGATTATTTCCGAACCCATTATGGTTATTATTATGATTATTATGATTATTACGGATCTTGGTATAATTATCATGGATATTATGATCATCATTAGGATTATTATGGTTACTATGATTATTGTGATTATTGCTATGCTTATTAACGTTACAATTACGATTATTATCATTATTGTAGTTATTATGATGATCACTATGATTATTATGGCTGTTAGTATGATGATTAGGATCAACATTGAGATTATTATGGCTATTATGATTTTTATGGTTATTATTGCTTTTATAATGATAAATATGATTATTTCCAAGTTTATTATGGTTATTATTATGACTATTCTGATTATTATAGTTATTATGATTATTATGGTTATTATGGCTAGTATTAAGGTTATTAGGATTATTTCAAAGCTTATTATGTTTATTATTATGATTACTCTGATTATTATTTGTCTTAGTATAATTATGATGAATATTATGGTCATCATTGAGATCATTATGGTTATTAAGGTGATTATGGTAATTACGTTAATAATAACGGTTATTAAGATTATTTCCATGACTATTCTGTTTATTATGATGATTACTATGATCATTATGGTTGTTAGTATGATTATTATGATCACCATTCTGATTATTATGGCTATTGTGATTTTTATGGCTATTATGACTATTATAATGATTATTACGATTATTTCCTAGTTCATTATTGTTATTATTACGACTATTATGATTATTATGGCTATTATGACTATTATGGTTGTTATGGCTAGTATAAAGTATATTATGATTATTTCCGAACACATTAGAGTTATTAGTATGATTACTATGATTATTAAGGATCTTGGTATAATTATCATGGATATTATGATCATCATTAAGATTATTATGGTTACTATGATTATTGTGATTATTGCTATGCTTATTAACATTACAATTACGATTATTATGATTATTGTAGTTATTGTGACGATCACTATGACTATTATGGTTGTTAGTATGATTATTAGGATCAACATTCAGATTATTATGGCTATTATGATTTTTATTGTTATTATTGCTATTATAATGATAAATATGATTATTTCCAAGTTTATTACGGTTATTATTATAATTATTATGATTATTATGGTTATTATGATTATTATGGTTACTATGGCTAGTATAACGGTTATTATGATTATTTCTAAGCTTATTATGTTTATTATTATGGTTACTATGATTATTATGGATCTTGGTATAATTATGATGAATATCATGATCATCATTAAGATCATTATGGTTATTGCGATTATTATGACTATTATGATTATTCTAGTTATTATGATTATTATGGTTATTATGGCTAGCATAGGGGTTATTATGATTATTCCAAACCTTATTATGTTTATTATTATGATTACTCTGATTGTTATATGTCTTAGTATAATTATGATGAATATTATGGTTATCATTAAGATCATTATGGTTATTACGATGATTATGGGAATTACGTTAATCATAATGATTCTTAAGATTGTTTCTATTACTATTCTGTTTATTATGATGATTACTATGATCATTATGGTTGTTAGTATTATTATTATGATCACCATTCTGATTATTATGGCTATTGTGATTTTTATGGCTATTATGACTATTGTAATGATTATTACGATTATTTCCAAGTTCATTATTGTTATTATTACGACTATTATGATTATTATGGCTATTATGACTATTATGGTTGTTGTGGCTAGTATAATGTATATTATGATTATTTCCGAACCCATTATGGTTATTATTATGATTATTATGATTATTACGGATCTTGGTATAATTATCATGGATATTATGATCATCATTAGGATTATTATGGTTACTATGATTATTGTGATTATTGCTATGCTTATTAACGTTACAATTACGATTATTATCATTATTGTAGTTATTATGATGATCACTATGATTATTATGGCTGTTAGTATGATGATTAGGATCAACATTGAGATTATTATGGCTATTATGATTTTTATGGTTATTATTGCTTTTATAATGATAAATATGATTATTTCCAAGTTCATTATGGTTATTATTATGACTATTCTGATTATTATAGTTATTATGATTATTATGGTTATTATGGCTAGTATTAAGGTTATTAGGATTATTTCAAAGCTTATTATGTTTATTATTATGATTACTCTGATTATTATTTGTCTTAGTATAATTATGATGAATATTATGGTCATCATTGAGATCATTATGGTTATTAAGGTGATTATGGCAATTACGTTAATAATAACGGTTATTAAGATTATTTCCATGACTATTCTGTTTATTATGATGATTACTATGATCATTATGGTTGTTAGTATGATTATTATGATCACCATTCTGATTATTATGGCTATTGCGATTTTTATGGCTATTATGACTATTATAATGATTATTACGATTATTTCCTAGTTCATTATTGTTATTATTACGACTATTATGATTATTATGGCTATTATGACTATTATGGTTGTTATGGCTAGTATAAAGTATATTATGATTATTTCCGAACACATTAGAGTTATTAGTATGATTACTATGATTATTAAGGATCTTGGTATAATTATCATGGATATTATGATCATCATTAAGATTATTATGGTTACTATGATTATTGTGATTATTGCTATGCTTATTAACATTACAATTACGATTATTATGATTATTGTAGTTATTATGATGATCACTATGATTATTATGGTTGTTAGTATGATTATTAGGATCAACATTCAGATTATTACGGCTATTATGATTTTTATTGTTATTATTGCTATTATAATGATAAATATGATTATTTCCAAGTTTATTACGGTTATTATTATAATTATTATGGTTATTATGGATATTATGATTATTATGGTTACTATGGCTAGTATAACGGTTATTATAATTATTTCTAAGCTTATTATGTTTATTATTATGGTTACTATGATTATTATGGATCTTGGTATAATTATGATGAATATCATGATCATCATTATGATCATTATGGTTATTGCGATTATTATGACTATTATGATTATTCTAGTTATTATGATTATTATGGTTATTATGGCTAGCATAAAGGTTATTATGATTATTTCAAAGCTTATTATGTTAATTATTATGATTACTCTGATTATTATTTGTCTTAGTATAATTATGATGAATATTATGGTTATCATTAAGATCATTATGGTTATTACGATGATTATGGGTATTACGTTAATCATAATGATTCTTAAGATTATTTCTATGACTATTCTGTTTATTATGATGATTACTATGATCATTATGGTTGTTAGTATTATTATTATGATCACCATTCTGATTATTATGGCTATTGTGATTTTTATGGCTATTATGACTATTGTAATGATTATTACGATTATTTCCTAGTTCATTATTGTTATTATTACGACTATTATGATTATTATGGCTATTATGACTATTATGGTTGTTATGGCTAGTATAATGTATATTATGATTATTTCCGAACCGATTATGGTTATTATTATGATTATTATGATTATTACGGATCTTGGTATAATTATCATGGATATTATGATCATCATTGAGATTATTATGGTTACTCTGATTATTGTGATTATTGCTATGCTTATTAACATTACAATTACGATTATTATGATTATTGTAGTTATTATGATGATCACTATGATTATTATGGTTGTTAGTATGATTATTAGGATCAACATTCAGATTATTATGGCTATTACGATTTTTATGGTTATTACTGCTATTATACTGATAAATATGATTATTTCCAAGTTTATTACGGTTATTATTATGACTACTATGATTATTATAGTTATTATGATTGTTATGATTATTATGGCTAGTATAATGCTTATTATGATTATTTCCAAGCTTATTATGGTTATTATTATAATTATTATTATGAGTATGGTTATTATGATTATTATATCTACTATGACTAGTATAACGGTTATTATGATTATTTCAAAGCTTATTATGTTTATTATTATGGTTACTATGATTATTATGGATCTTGGTATAATTATGATGAATATAATGATCATAATTAAGATCATTATGGTTATTGCGATTATTATCACTATTATGATTATTCTAGTTATTATGATTATTATGGTTATTATGGCTAGTATAAAGGTTATTATGATTATTTCAAAGCTTATTATGCTTATTATTATGATTACTCTGATTATTATATGTCTAGGTATAATTATGATGAATATTATGGTCATCATTAAGATCATTATGGTTATTACGTTAATAATAATGATTATTAAGATTATTTCCAAGACTATTCTGTTTATTATGATGATTACTATGATCATTATAGTTGTTAGTATGATTATTATGTTCACCATTCAGATTATTATGGCTATTGTGATTTTTATGGCTATTATGGTTATTGTAATGATTATTACGATTATTTCCAAGTTCATTATGGTTATTATTACGACTATTATGACTATTATGGCTATTATGACTATTATGGTTGTTATGGCTAGTATAAAGTATATTATGATTATTTGCGAACCTATTATGGTTATTATGATGATTATTATGATTATTACGGGTCTTGGTATAATTATCATGGATATTATGATCATCATTAAGATTATTATGGTTACTCTGATTATTGTGATTATTGCTATGCTTATTAACATTACAATTACGATTATTATGATTATTGTAGTTATTATGATGATCACTATGACTATTATGGCTGTTAGTATGATTATTATGATCAACATTCAGATTATTATGGCTATTATGATTTTTATGGTTATTATTGCTATTATAATGATAAATATGACTATTTCCAAGTTTATTATGGTTATTATTATGACTATTATCATTATTATAGTCATTATGATTATTAGGGCTAGTGTAATGCTTAATATGATTATTTTCAAGCTTATTATGGTTATTACTATAATTATTATGATTATTATGGTTATTATGATTATTATGGTTGCTATGGCTAGTATGACGGTTATTATGATTATTTCAAAGCTTATTATGTTTATTATTATGGTTACTATGCTTATTATGGATCTTGGTATATTATGATGAATATCATGATCATCATTAAGATCATTATGGTTATTGCGATTATTATGACTATTATGATTATTCTAGTTATTATGATTATTATGGTTATTATGGCTAGTATAAAGGTTATTATGTTTATTTCAAAGCTTATTATGTTAATTATTGTGATTACTCTGATTATTATTTGTCTTAGTATAATTATGATGAATATTATGGTTATCATTAAGATCATTATGGTTATTACGATGATTATGGGTATTACGTTAATCATAATGATTCTTAAGATTATTTCTATGACTATTCTGTTTATTATGATGATTACTATGATCATTATGGTTGTTAGTATTATTATTATGATCACCATTCTGATTATTATGGCTATTGTGATTTTTATGGCTATTATGACTATTGTAATGATTATTACGATTATTTCCTAGTTCATTATTGTTATTATTACGACTATTATGATTATTATGGCTATTATGACTATTATGGTTGTTATGGCTAGTATAATGTATATTATGATTATTTCCGAACCCATTATGGTTATTATTATGATTATTATGATTATTACGGATCTTGGTATAATTATCATGGATATTATGATCATCATTGAGATTATTATGGTTACTCTGATTATTGTGATTATTGCTATGCTTATTAACATTACAATTACGATTATTATGATTATTGTAGTTATTATGATGATCACTATGATTATTATGGTTGTTAGTATGATTATTAGGATCAACATTCAGATTATTATGGCTATTATGATTTTTATGGTTATTACTGCTATTATACTGATAAATATGATTATTTCCAAGTTTATTACGGTTATTATTATGACTATTATGATTATTATAGTTATTATGATTATTATGGTTACTATGGCTAGTATAACGGTTATTATGATTATTTCAAAGCTTATTATGTTTATTATTATGGTTACTATGATTATTATGGATCTTGGTATAATTATGATGAATATAATGATCATCATTAAGATCATTATGGTTATTGCGATTATTACGACTATTATGATTACTCTAGTTATTATGATTATTATGGTTATTATGGCTAGTATAAAGGTCATTATGATTATTTCAAAGCTTATTATGCTTATTATTATGATTACTCCGATTATTATATGTCCAGTTATAATTATGATGAATATTATGGTCATCATTAAGATCATTATGGTTATTGCGATTATTATGACTATTATGATTATTCTAGTTATTATGATTATTATGGTTATTATGGCTAGCATAGGGGTTATTATGATTATTCCAAACCTTATTATGTTTATTATTATGATTACTCTGATTGTTATATGTCTTAGTATAATTATGATGAATATTATGGTTATCATTAAGATCATTATGGTTATTACGATGATTATGGGTATTACGTTAATCATAATGGTTCTTAAGATTGTTTCTATTACTATTCTGTTTATTATGATGATTACTATGATCATTATGGTTGTTAGTATTATTATTATGATCACCATTCTGATTATTATGGCTATTGTGATTTTTATGGCTATTATGACTATTGTAATGATTATTACGATTATTTCCAAGTTCATTACTGTTATTATTACGACTATTATGATTATTATGGCTATTATGACTATTATGGTTGTTATGGCTAGTATAATGTATATTATGATTATTTCCGAACCCATTATGGTTATTATTATGATTATTATGATTATTACGGATCTTGGTAAAATTATCATGGATATTATGATCATCATTAGGATTATTATGGTTACTATGATTATTGTGATTATTGCTATGCTTATTAACGTTACAATTACGATTATTATCATTATTGTAGTTATTATGATGATCACTATGATTATTATGGCTGTTAGTATGATGATTATTGATCAACATTGTGATTATTATGGCTGTTATGATTTTTATGATTATTATTGCTTTTATAATGATAAATATGATTATTTCCAAGTTTATTATGGTTATTATTATGACTATTCTGATTATTATAGTTATTATGATTATTATGGTTATTATGGCTAGTATTAAGGTTATTAGGATTATTTCAAAGCTTATTATGTTTATTATTATGATTACTCTGATTATTATTTGTCTTAGTATAATTATGATGAATATTATGGTCATCATTGAGATCATTATGGTTATTAAGGTGATTATGGTAATTACGTTAATAATAACGGTTATTAAGATTATTTCCATGACTATTCTGTTTATTATGATGATTACTATGATCATTATGGTTGTTAGTATGATTATTATGATCACCATTCTGATTATTATGGCTATTGTGATTTTTATGGCTATTATGACTATTATAATGATTATTACGATTATTTCCTAGTTCATTATTGTTATTATTACGACTATTATGATTATTATGGCTATTATGACTATTATGGTTGTTATGGCTAGTATAAAGTATATTATGATTATTTCCGAACACATTAGAGTTATTAGTATGATTACTATGATTATTAAGGATCTTGGTATAATTATCATGGATATTATGATCATCATTAAGATTATTATGGTTACTATGATTATTGTGATTATTGCTATGCTTATTAACATTACAATTACGATTATTATGATTATTGTAGTTATTGTGACGATCACTATGACTATTATGGTTGTTAGTATGATTATTAGGATCAACATTCAGATTATTATGGCTATTATGATTTTTATTGTTATTATTGCTATTATAATGATAAATATGATTATTTCCAAGTTTATTACGGTTATTATTATAATTATTATGATTATTATGGTTTTTATGATTATTATGGTTACTATGGCTAGTATAACGGTTATTATGATTATTTCTAAGCTTATTATGTTTATTATTATGGTTACTATGATTATTATGGATCTTGGTATAATTATGATGAATATCATGATCATCATTAAGATCATTATGGTTATTCCGATTATTATGACTATTATGATTATTCTAGTTATTATGATTATTATGGTTATAATGGCTAGCATAGGGGTTATTATGATTATTCCAAACCTTATTATGTTTATTATTATGATTACTCTGATTGTTATATGTCTTAGTATAATTATGATGAATATTATGGTTATCATTAAGATCATTATGGTTATTACGATGATTATGGGAATTACGTTAATCATAATGGTTCTTAAGATTGTTTCTATTACTATTCTGTTTATTATGATGATTACTATGATCATTATGGTTGTTAGTATTATTATTATGATCACCATTCTGATTATTATGGCTATTGTGATTTTTATGGCTATTATGACTATTGTAATGATTATTACGATTATTTCCAAGTTCATTATTGTTATTATTACGACTATTATGATTATTATGGCTATTATGACTATTATGGTTGTTGTGGCTAGTATAATGTATATTATGATTATTTCCGAACCCATTATGGTTATTATTATGATTATTATGATTATTACGGATCTTGGTATAATTATCATGGATATTATGATCATCATTAGGATTATTATGGTTACTATGATTATTGTGATTATTGCTATGCTTATTAACGTTACAATTACGATTATTATCATTATTGTAGTTATTATGATGATCACTATGATTATTATGGCTGTTAGTATGATGATTAGGATCAACATTGAGATTATTATGGCTATTATGATTTTTATGGTTATTATTGCTTTTATAATGATAAATATGATTATTTCCAAGTTTACTATGGTTATTATTATGACTATTCTGATTATTATAGTTATTATGATTATTATGGTTATTATGGCTAGTATTAAGGTTATTAGGATTATTTCAAAGCTTATTATGTTTATTATTATGATTACTCTGATTATTATTTGTCTTAGTATAATTATGATGAATATTATGGTCATCATTGAGATCATTATGGTTATTAAGGTGATTATGGTAATTACGTTAATAATAACGGTTATTAAGATTATTTCCATGACTATTCTGTTTATTATGATGATTACTATGATCATTATGGTTGTTAGTATGATTATTATGATCACCATTCTGATTATTATGGCTATTGTGATTTTTATGGCTATTATGACTATTATAATGATTATTACGATTATTTCCTAGTTCATTATTGTTATTATTACGACTATTATGATTATTATGGCTATTATGACTATTATGGTTGTTATGGCTAGTATAAAGTATATTATGATTATTTCCGAACACATTAGAGTTATTAGTATGATTACTATGATTATTAAGGATCTTGGTATAATTATCATGGATATTATGATCATCATTAAGATTATTATGGTTACTATGATTATTGTGATTATTGCTATGCTTATTAACATTACAATTACGATTATTATGATTATTGTAGTTATTGTGACGATCACTATGACTATTATGGTTGTTAGTATGATTATTAGGATCAACATTCAGATTATTATGGCTATTATGATTTTTATTGTTATTATTGCTATTATAATGATAAATATGATTATTTCCAAGTTTATTACGGTTATTATTATAATTATTATGATTATTATGGTTATTATGATTATTATGGTTACTATGGCTAGTATAACGGTTATTATGATTATTTCTAAGCTTATTATGTTTATTATTATGGTTACTATGATTATTATGGATCTTGGTATAATTATGATGAATATCATGATCATCATTAAGATCATTATGGTTATTCCGATTATTATGACTATTATGATTATTCTAGTTATTATGATTATTATGGTTATAATGGCTAGCATAGGGGTTATTATGATTATTCCAAACCTTATTATGTTTATTATTATGATTACTCTGATTATTATATGTCTTAGTATAATTATGATGAATATTATGGTTATCATTAAGATCATTATGGTTATTACGATGATTATGGGAATTACGTTAATCATAATGGTTCTTAAGATTGTTTCTATTACTATTCTGTTTATTATGATGATTACTATGATCATTATGGTTGTTAGTATTATTATTATGATCACCATTCTGATTATTATGGCTATTGTGATTTTTATGGCTATTATGACTATTGTAATGATTATTACGATTATTTCCAAGTTCATTATTGTTATTATTACGACTATTATCATTATTATGGCTATTATGACTATTATGGTTGTTGTGGCTAGTATAATGTATATTATGATTATTTCCGAACCCATTATGGTTATTATTATGATTATTATGATTATTACGGATCTTGGTATAATTATCATGGATATTATGATCATCATTAGGATTATTATGGTTACTATGATTATTGTGATTATTGCTATGCTTATTAACGTTACAATTACGATTATTATCATTATTGTAGTTATTATGATGATCACTATGATTATTATGGCTGTTAGTATGATGATTAGGATCAACATTGAGATTATTATGGCTATTATGATTTTTATGGTTATTATTGCTTTTATAATGATAAATATGATTATTTCCAAGTTTACTATGGTTATTATTATGACTATTCTGATTATTATAGTTATTATGATTATTATGGTTATTATGGCTAGTATTAAGGTTATTAGGATTATTTCAAAGCTTATTATGTTTATTATTATGATTACTCTGATTATTATTTGTCTTAGTATAATTATGATGAATATTATGGTCATCATTGAGATCATTATGGTTATTAAGGTGATTATGGTAATTACGTTAATAATAACGGTTATTAAGATTATTTCCATGACTATTCTGTTTATTATGATGATTACTATGATCATTATGGTTGTTAGTATGATTATTATGATCACCATTCAGATTATTATGGCTATTATGATTTTTATTGTTATTATTGCTATTATAATGATAAATATGATTATTTCCAAGTTTATTACGGTTATTATTATAATTATTATGATTATTATGGTTATTATGATTATTATGGTTACTATGGCTAGTATAACGGTTATTATGATTATTTCTAAGCTTATTATGTTTATTATTATGGTTACTATGATTATTATGGATCTTGGTATAATTATGATGAATATCATGATCATCATTAAGATCATTATGGTTATTGCGATTATTATGACTATTATGATTATTCTAGTTATTATGATTATTATGGTTATAATGGCTAGCATAGGGGTTATTATGATTATTCCAAACCTTATTATGTTTATTATTATGATTACTCTGATTGTTATATGTCTTAGTATAATTATGATGAATATTATGGTTATCATTAAGATCATTATGGTTATTACGATGATTATGGGAATTACGTTAATCATAATGATTCTTAAGATTGTTTCTATTACTATTCTGTTTATTATGATGATTACTATGATCATTATGGTTGTTAGTATTATTATTATGATCACCATTCTGATTATTATGGCTATTGTGATTTTTATGGCTATTATGACTATTGTAATGATTATTACGATTATTTCCAAGTTCATTATTGTTATTATTACGACTATTATGATTATTATGGCTATTATGACTATTATGGTTGTTGTGGCTAGTATAATGTATATTATGATTATTTCCGAACCCATTATGGTTATTATTATGATTATTATGATTATTACGGATCTTGGTATAATTATCATGGATATTATGATCATCATTAGGATTATTATGGTTACTATGATTATTGTGATTATTGCTATGCTTATTAACGTTACAATTACGATTATTATCATTATTGTAGTTATTATGATGATCACTATGATTATTATGGCTGTTAGTATGATGATTAGGATCAACATTGAGATTATTATGGCTATTATGATTTTTATGGTTATTATTGCTTTTATAATGATAAATATGATTATTTCCAAGTTTACTATGGTTATTATTATGACTATTCTGATTATTATAGTTATTATGATTATTATGGTTATTATGGCTAGTATTAAGGTTATTAGGATTATTTCAAAGCTTATTATGTTTATTATTATGATTACTCTGATTATTATTTGTCTTAGTATAATTATGATGAATATTATGGTCATCATTGAGATCATTATGGTTATTAAGGTGATTATGGTAATTACGTTAATAATAACGGTTATTAAGATTATTTCCATGACTATTCTGTTTATTATGATGATTACTATGATCATTATGGTTGTTAGTATGATTATTATGATCACCATTCTGATTATTATGGCTATTGTGATTTTTATGGCTATTATGACTATTATAATGATTATTACGATTATTTCCTAGTTCATTATTGTTATTATTACGACTATTATGATTATTATGGCTATTATGACTATTATGGTTGTTATGGCTAGTATAAAGTATATTATGATTATTTCCGAACACATTAGAGTTATTAGTATGATTACTATGATTATTAAGGATCTTGGTATAATTATCATGGATATTATGATCATCATTAAGATTATTATGGTTACTATGATTATTGTGATTATTGCTATGCTTATTAACATTACAATTACGATTATTATGATTATTGTAGTTATTGTGACGATCACTATGACTATTATGGTTGTTAGTATGATTATTAGGATCAACATTCAGATTATTATGGCTATTATGATTTTTATTGTTATTATTGCTATTATAATGATAAATATGATTATTTCCAAGTTTATTACGGTTATTATTATAATTATTATGATTATTATGGTTATTATGATTATTATGGTTACTATGGCTAGTATAACGGTTATTATGATTATTTCTAAGCTTATTATGTTTATTATTATGGTTACTATGATTATTATGGATCTTGGTATAATTATGATGAATATCATGATCATCATTAAGATCATTATGGTTATTGCGATTATTATGACTATTATGATTATTCTAGTTATTATGATTATTATGGTTATTATGGCTAGCATAGGGGTTATTATGATTATTCCAAACCTTATTATGTTTATTATTATGATTACTCTGATTGTTATATGTCTTAGTATAATTATGATGAATATTATGGTTATCATTAAGATCATTATGGTTATTACGATGATTATGGGAATTACGTTAATCATAATGATTCTTAAGATTGTTTCTATTACTATTCTGTTTATTATGATGATTACTATGATCATTATGGTTGTTAGTATTATTATTATGATCACCATTCTGATTATTATGGCTATTGTGATTTTTATGGCTATTATGACTATTGTAATGATTATTACGATTATTTCCAAGTTCATTATTGTTATTATTACGACTATTATGATTATTATGGCTATTATGACTATTATGGTTGTTGTGGCTAGTATAATGTATATTATGATTATTTCCGAACCCATTATGGTTATTATTATGATTATTATGATTATTACGGATCTTGGTATAATTATCATGGATATTATGATCATCATTAGGATTATTATGGTTACTATGATTATTGTGATTATTGCTATGCTTATTAACGTTACAATTACGATTATTATCATTATTGTAGTTATTATGATGATCACTATGATTATTATGGCTGTTAGTATGATGATTAGGATCAACATTGAGATTATTATGGCTATTATGATTTTTATGGTTATTATTGCTTTTATAATGATAAATATGATTATTTCCAAGTTTATTATGGTTATTATTATGACTATTCTGATTATTATAGTTATTATGATTATTATGGTTATTATGGCTAGTATTAAGGTTATTAGGATTATTTCAAAGCTTATTATGTTTATTATTATGATTACTCTGATTATTATTTGTCTTAGTATAATTATGATGAATATTATGGTCATCATTGAGATCATTATGGTTATTAAGGTGATTATGGTAATTACGTTAATAATAACGGTTATTAAGATTATTTCCATGACTATTCTGTTTATTATGATGATTACTATGATCATTATGGTTGTTAGTATGATTATTATGATCACCATTCTGATTATTATGGCTATTGCGATTTTTATGGCTATTATGACTATTATAATGATTATTACGATTATTTCCTAGTTCATTATTGTTATTATTACGACTATTATGATTATTATGGCTATTATGACTATTATGGTTGTTATGGCTAGTATAAAGTATATTATGATTATTTCCGAACACATTAGAGTTATTAGTATGATTACTATGATTATTAAGGATCTTGGTATAATTATCATGGATATTATGATCATCATTAAGATTATTATGGTTACTATGATTATTGTGATTATTGCTATGCTTATTAACATTACAATTACGATTATTATGATTATTGTAGTTATTATGATGATCACTATGATTATTATGGTTGTTAGTATGATTATTAGGATCAACATTCAGATTATTACGGCTATTATGATTTTTATTGTTATTATTGCTATTATAATGATAAATATGATTATTTCCAAGTTTATTACGGTTATTATTATAATTATTATGGTTATTATGGATATTATGATTATTATGGTTACTATGGCTAGTATAACGGTTATTATAATTATTTCTAAGCTTATTATGTTTATTATTATGGTTACTATGATTATTATGGATCTTGGTATAATTATGATGAATATCATGATCATCATTAAGATCATTATGGTTATTGCGATTATTATGACTATTATGATTATTCTAGTTATTATGATTATTATGGTTATTATGGCTAGCATAGGGGTTATTATGATTATTCCAAACCTTATTATGTTTATTATTATGATTACTCTGATTGTTATATGTCTTAGTATAATTAAGAGGAATATTATGGTTATCATTAAGATCATTATGGTTATTACGATGATTATGGTTATTACGTTAATCATAATGATTCTTAAGATTATTTCTATGACTATTCTGTTTATTATGATGATTACTATGATCATTATGGTTGGTAGTATTATTATTATGATCACCATTCTGATTATTATGGCTATTGTGATTTTTATGGCTATTATGACTATTGTAATGATTATTACGGTTATTTCCTAGTTCATTATTGTTATTATTACGACTATTATGATTATTATGGCTATTATGACTATTATGGTTGTTATGGCTAGTATAATGTATATTATGATTATTTCCGAACCCATTATGGTTATTATTATGATTATTACGATTATTACGGATCTTGGTATAATTATCATGGATATTATGATCATCATTAGGATTATTATGGTTACTATGATTATTGTGATTATTGCTATGCTTATTAACATTACAATTACGATTATTATCATTATTGTAGTTATTATGATGATCACTATGATTATTATGGCTGTTAGTATGATGATTATGATCAACATTGAGATTATTATGGCTATTATGATTTTTATGGTTATTATTGCAATTATAATGATAAATATGATTATTTCCAAGTTTACTATGGTTATTATTATGACTTTTCTGATTATTATAGTTATTATGATTATTATGGTTATTATGGCTAGTATAAAGGTTATTATGATTATTTCAAAGCTTATTATGTTTATTATTATGATTACTCTGATTATTATTTGTCTTAGTATAATTATGATGAATATTATGGTCATCATTGAGATCATTATGGTTATTAAGGTGATTATGGTAATTACGTTAATAATAACGGTTATTAAGATTATTTCCATGACTATTCTGTTTATTATGATGATTACTATGATCATTATGGTTGTTAGTATGATTATTATGATCACCATTCTGATTATTATGGCTATTGTGATTTTTATGGCTATTATGACTATTATAATGATTATTACGATTATTTCCTAGTTCATTATTGTTATTATTACGACTATTATGATTATTATGGCTATTATGACTATTATGGTTGTTATGGCTAGTATAAAGTATATTATGATTATTTCCGAACACATTAGAGTTATTAGTATGATTACTATGATTATTAAGGATCTTGGTATAATTATCATGGATATTATGATCATCATTAAGATTATTATGGTTACTATGATTATTGTGATTATTGCTATGCTTATTAACATTACAATTACGATTATTATGATTATTGTAGTTATTGTGACGATCACTATGATTATTATGGTTGTTAGTATGATTATTAGGATCAACATTCAGATTATTATGGCTATTATGATTTTTATTGTTATTATTGCTATTATAATGATAAATATGATTATTTCCAAGTTTATTACGGTTATTATTATAATTATTATGATTATTATGGTTATTATGATTATTATGGTTACTATGGCTAGTATAACGGTTATTATGATTATTTCTAAGCTTATTATGTTTATTATTATGGTTACTATGATTATTATGGATCTTGGTATAATTATGATGAATATAATGATCATCATTAAGATCATTATGGTTATTGCGATTATTATGACTATTATGATTACTCTAGTTATTATGATTATTATGGTTATTATGGCTAGTATAAAGGTTATTATGATTATTTCAAAGCTTATTATGCTTATTATTATGATTACTCCGATTATTATATGTCTAGTTATAATTACGATGAATATTATGGTCATCATTAAGATCATTATGGTTATTACGTTAATAATAATGATTATTAAGATTATTTCCATTACTATTCTGTTTATTATGATGATTACTATGATCATTATGGTTGTTAGTATGATTATTATGATCACCATTCAGATTATTATGGCTATTGTGATTTTTATGGCTATTATGGCTATTGTAATGATTACTACGATTAATTCCAAGGTCATTATAGTTATTATATACGACTATTATGACTATTATGGCTATTATGACTATTATGGTTGTTATGGCTAGTATAAAGTATATTATGATTATTTCCGAACCTATTATGGTTATTATGATGATTATTATGATTATTACGGATCTTGGTATAATTATCATGGATATTATGATCATCATTAAGATTATTATGGTTACTATGATTATTGTGATTATTGCTATGCTTATTAACATTACAATTACGATTATTATGATTATTGTAATTATTATGATGATCACTATGATTATTATGGTTGTTAGTATGATTATTAGGATTAACATTCAGATTATTATGGCTATTATGATTTTTATGGTTATTAATGCTATTATACTGATAAATATGATTATTTCCAAGTTTATTACGGTTATTATTATGACTATTATGATTATTATAGTTATTACGATTATTATGGTTACTATGGCTAGTATAACTGTTATTATGATTATTTCAAGGCTTATTAAGTTTATTGTTGTGGTCACTATGATTATTATGGATCTTGGTATAATTATTATGAATATTATGGTCATCATTAAGATCATTATGGTTATTACGATGATTACGGTTATTACGATAATCATAATGACTATTAAGATTATTGCCATGACTATTCTGTTTATTATGATTATTACTATGATCATTATGGTTGTTAGTATGATTATTATGATCACCATTCAGATTATTATGGCCTTTGTGATTTTTATGGCTATTATGGCTATTGTAATGATTATTACGATTATTTCCAAGGTCATTATAGTTATTATATACGACTATTATGACTATTATGACTATTATGACTATTATGGTTGTTATGGCTAGTATAAAGTATATTATGATTATTTCCGAACCTATTATGGTTATTATGATGATTATTATGATTATTACGGGTCTTGGTATAATTATCACGGATATTATGATCATCATTAAGATTATTATGGTTACTCTGATTATTGTGATTATTGCTATGCTTATTAACATTACAATTACGATTACTATGATTATTGTAGTTATTATGATGATCACTATTATTATTATGGCTGTTAGTATGATTATTATGATCAACATTCAGGTTATTATGGCTATTATGATTTTTATGGTTATTATTGCTATTATAATGATAAATATGATTATTTCCAAGTTTATTACGCTTCTTATTATGACTATTATGATTATTATATTTATTATGATTATTATAGTTACTATGGCTAGTATAACGGTTATTATGATTATTTCAAAGCTTATTATGTTTATTATTATGGTTACTATGATTATTATGGATCTTGGTATAATTATGATGAATATAATGATCATCATTAAGATCATTATGGTTATTGCGATTATTATGACTATTATGATTACTCTAGTTATTATGATTATTATGGTTATTATGGCTAGTATAAAGGTTATTATGATTATTTCAAAGCTTATTATGCTTATTATTATGATTACTCCGATTATTATATGTCTAGTTATAATTATGATGAATATTATGGTCATCATTCAGATCATTATGGTTATTACGTTAATAATAATGATTATTTAGATTATTTCCATTACTATTCTGTTTATTATGATGATTACTATGATCATTATGGTTGTTAGTATGATTATTATGATCACCATTCAGATTATTATGGCTATTGTGATTTTTATGGCTATTATGGCTATTGTAATGATTATTACGATTATTTCCAAGGTCATTATAGTTATTATATACGACTATTATGACTATTATGGCTATTATGACTATTATGGTTGTTATGGCTACTATAGAGTATATTATGTTTATTTCCGAACCTATTATGGTTATTATGATGATTATTATGATTATTACGGGTCTTGGTATAATTATCACGGATATTATGATCATCATTAAGATTATTATGGTTACTATGGTTATTGTGATTATTGCTATGCTTACTAACATTACAATTACGATTATTATGATTATTGTAGTTATTATGATGATCACTATGATTATTATGGCTGTTAGTATGATTATTATGATCAACATTCAGATTATTATGGCTATTATGATTTTTGTGGTTATTATTGCTATTATAATGATAAATATGATTATTTCCAAGTTTATTACGCTTCTTATTATGACTATTATGATTATTATATTTATTATGATTATTATGGTTACTATGGCTGGTATAACGGTTATTATGATTATTTCAAAGCTTATTATGTTTATTATTATGGTTACTATGATTATTATGGATCTTGGTATAATTATGATGAATATAATGATCATCATTAAGATCATTATGGTTATTGGGATTATTATGTCTATTATGATTACTCTAGTTATTATGATTATTATGGTTATTATGGCTAGTATAAAGGTTATTATGATTATTTCAAAGCTTATTATGCTTATTATTATGATTACTCCGATTATTATATGTCTAGTTATAATTATGATGAATATTATGGTCATCATTAAGATCATTATGGTTATTGCGATTATTATGACTATTATGATTATTCTAGTTATTATGATTATTATGGTTATTATGGCTAGCATAGGGGTTATTATGATTATTCCAAACCTTATTATGTTTATTATTATGATTACTCTGATTGTTATATGTCTTAGTATAACTATGATGAATATTATGGTTATCATTAAGATCATTATGGTTATTACGATGATTAAGGGTATTACGTTAATCATAATGATTCTTAAGATTATTTCTATGACTATTCTGTTTATTATGATGATTACTATGATCATTATGGTTGTTAGTATTATTATTATGATCACCATTCTGATTATTATGGCTATTGTGATTTTTATGGCTATTATGACTATTGTAATGATTATTACGATTATTTCCAAGTTCATTATTGTTATTATTACAACTATTATGATTATTATGGCTATTATGACTATTATGGTTGTTATGGCTAGTATGATGTATATTATGATTATTTCCGAACCCATTATGGTTATTATTATGATTATTATGATTATTACGGATCTTGATATAATTATCATGAATATTATGATCATCATTAAGATTACTACGGTTACTATGATTATTGTGATTATTGCTATGCTTATTAACATTACAATTACGATTATTATGATTATTGTAGTTATTATGATGATCACTATGATTATTATGGTTGTTAGTATGATTATTAGGATCAACATTCAGATTATTATGGCTATTATGATTTTTATTGTTATTATTGCTATTATAATGATAAATATGATTATTTCCAAGTTTATTACGGTTATTATTATAATTATTATGATTATTATGGTTATTATGATTATTATGGTTACTATGGCTAGTATAACGGTTATTATGATTATTTCTAGGCTTATTATGTTTATTATTATGGTAACTATGATTATTATGGATCTTGGTATAATTATGATGAATATCATGATCATCATTAAGATCATTATGGTTATTGCGATTATTATGACTATTATGATTATTCTAGTTATTATGATTATTATGGTTATTATGGCTAGCATAGGGGTTATTATGATTATTCCAAACCTTATTATGTTTATTATTATGATTACTCTGATTGTTATATGTCTTAGTATAATTATGATGAATATTATGGTTATCATTAAGATCATTATGGTTATTACGATGATTATGGGTATTACGTTAATCATAATGATTATTAAGATTATTTGCATGACTATTCTGTTTATTATGATGATTACTATGATCATTATGGTTGTTAGTATGTTTATTATGACCGCCATTCAGATTATTACGGCTATTGTGATTTTTATTGCTATTATGGCTATTATAATGATTATTACGATTATTTCCAAGTTCATTATTGTTATTATTACGACTATTATGATTATTATGGCTATTATGACTATTATGGTTGTTATGGCTAGTATAAAGTATATTATGATTATTTCCGAACACATTAGGGTTATTATTATGATTATTATGATTATTACTGATCTTGGTATAGTTATCATGGATATTATGATCATCATTAAAATTATTATGGCTACTATGATTATTGTGATTATTGCTATTCTTATTAACATTACAATTACGATTATTATGATTATTGTAGTTATTAGGATGATCACTATGATTATTATGGTTGTTAGTATGATTATTAGGATCAACATTCACATTATTATGGCTATTATGACTATTATGGTTGTTATGGCAAGTATAATGTATATTATGATTATTTCCAAACACATTAGGGTTATTATTATGATTATTATGATTATTACGGATCTTGGTATAATTATCATGGATAATTATGATTATGATCATCATTAAGATTATTATGGTTACTATGATTATTGTGATTATTGCTATGCTTACTAACATTACAATTACGATTATTATGATTATTGTAGTTATTATGAAGATCACTATCATTATTATGGCTGTCAGTATGATGATTATGATCAACATTGAGATTATTATGGCTATTATGATTTTTATGGTTATTATTGCTATTATAACGATAAATATGATTATTTCCAAGTGTATTATGGTTATTATTATGACTACTATGATTATTATAGTTATTATGATTGTTATGATTATTATGGCTAGTATAATGCTTATTATGATTATTTCCAAGCTTATTATGGTTATTATTATAATTATTATTATGAGTATGGTTATTATGATTATTATGGCTACTATGACTAGTATAACGGTTATTATGATTATATCAAAGCTTATTATGTTTATTATTATGGTTACTATGATTATTATGGATCTTGGTATAATTATGATGAATATAATGATCATAATTAAGATCATTATGGTTATTGCGATTATTATGACTATTATGATTACTCTAGTTATTATGATTATTATGGTTATTATGGCTAGTATAAAGGTTATTATGATTATTTCAAAGCTTATTATGCTTATTATTATGATTACTCTGATTATTATATGTCTAGGTATAATTATGATGAATATTATGGTCATCATTAAGATCATTATGGTTATTACGTTAATAATAATGATTATTAAGATTATTTCCAAGACTATTCTGTTTATTATGATGATTACTATGATCATTATAGTTGTTAGTATGATTATTATGTTCGCCATTCAGATTATTATGGCTATTGTGATTTTTATGGCTATTATGGCTATTGTAATGATTATTACGATTATTTCCAAGTTCATTATGGTTATTATTACGACTATTATGACTATTATGGCTATTATGACTATTATGGCTGTTATGGCCAGTATAAAGTATATTATGATTATTTGCGAACCTATTATGGTTATTATGATGATTATTATGATTATTACGGGTCTTGGTATAATTATCATGGATATTATGATCATCATTAAGATTATTATGGTTACTCTGATTATTGTGATTATTGCTATGCTTATTAACATTACAATTACGATTATTATGATTATTGTAGTTATTATGATGATCACTATGACTATTATGGCTGTTAGTATGATTATTATGATCAACATTCAGATTATTATGGCTATTATGATTTTTATGGTTATTATTGCTATTATAATGATAAATATGACTATTTCCAAGTTTATTATGGTTATTATTATGATTATTATCATTATTATAGTCATTATGATTATTATGGCTAGTGTAATGCTTAATATGATTATTTTCAAGCTTATTATGGTTATTACTATAATTATTATGATTATTATGGTTATTATGATTATTATGGTTGCTATGGCTAGTATAACGGTTATTATGATTATTTCAAAGCTTATTATGTTTATTATTATGGTTACTATGCTTATTATGGATCTTGGTATATTATGATGAATATCATGATCATCATTAAGATCATTATGGTTATTGCGATTATTATGACTATTATGATTATTCTAGTTATTATGATTATTATGGTTATTATGGCTAGCATAAAGGTTATTATGATTATTTCAAAGCTTATTATGTTAATTATTATGATTACTCTGATTATTATTTGTCTTAGTATAATTATGATGAATATTATGGTTATCATTAAGATCATTATGGTTATTACGATGATTATGGGTATTACGTTAATCATAATGATTCTTAAGATTATTTCTATGACTATTCTGTTTATTATGATGATTACTATGATCATTATGGTTGTTAGTATTATTATTATGATCACCATTCTGATTATTATGGCTATTGTGATTTTTATGGCTATTATGACTATTGTAATGATTATTACGATTATTTCCTAGTTCATTATTGTTATTATTACGACTATTATGATTATTATGGCTATTATGACTATTATGGTTGTTATGGCTAGTATAATGTATATTATGATTATTTCCGAACCGATTATGGTTATTATTATGATTATTATGATTATTACGGATCTTGGTATAATTATCATGGATATTATGATCATCATTGAGATTATTATGGTTACTCTGATTATTGTGATTATTGCTATGCTTATTAACATTACAATTACGATTATTATGATTATTGTAGTTATTATGATGATCACTATGATTATTATGGTTGTTAGTATGATTATTAGGATCAACATTCAGATTATTATGGCTATTACGATTTTTATGGTTATTACTGCTATTATACTGATAAATATGATTATTTCCAAGTTTATTACGGTTATTATTATGACTACTATGATTATTATAGTTATTATGATTGTTATGATTATTATGGCTAGTATAATGCTTATTATGATTATTTCCAAGCTTATTATGGTTATTATTATAATTATTATTATGAGTATGGTTATTATGATTATTATATCTACTATGACTAGTATAACGGTTATTATGATTATTTCAAAGCTTATTATGTTTATTATTATGGTTACTATGATTATTATGGATCTTGGTATAATTATGATGAATATAATGATCATAATTAAGATCATTATGGTTATTGCGATTATTATCACTATTATGATTATTCTAGTTATTATGATTATTATGGTTATTATGGCTAGTATAAAGGTTATTATGATTATTTCAAAGCTTATTATGCTTATTATTATGATTACTCTGATTATTATATGTCTAGGTATAATTATGATGAATATTATGGTCATCATTAAGATCATTATGGTTATTACGTTAATAATAATGATTATTAAGATTATTTCCAAGACTATTCTGTTTATTATGATGATTACTATGATCATTATAGTTGTTAGTATGATTATTATGTTCACCATTCAGATTATTATGGCTATTGTGATTTTTATGGCTATTATGGTTATTGTAATGATTATTACGATTATTTCCAAGTTCATTATGGTTATTATTACGACTATTATGACTATTATGGCTATTATGACTATTATGGTTGTTATGGCTAGTATAAAGTATATTATGATTATTTGCGAACCTATTATGGTTATTATGATGATTATTATGATTATTACGGGTCTTGGTATAATTATCATGGATATTATGATCATCATTAAGATTATTATGGTTACTCTGATTATTGTGATTATTGCTATGCTTATTAACATTACAATTACGATTATTATGATTATTGTAGTTATTATGATGATCACTATGACTATTATGGCTGTTAGTATGATTATTATGATCAACATTCAGATTATTATGGCTATTATGATTTTTATGGTTATTATTGCTATTATAATGATAAATATGACTATTTCCAAGTTTATTATGGTTATTATTATGACTATTATCATTATTATAGTCATTATGATTATTAGGGCTAGTGTAATGCTTAATATGATTATTTTCAAGCTTATTATGGTTATTACTATAATTATTATGATTATTATGGTTATTATGATTATTATGGTTGCTATGGCTAGTATGACGGTTATTATGATTATTTCAAAGCTTATTATGTTTATTATTATGGTTACTATGCTTATTATGGATCTTGGTATATTATGATGAATATCATGATCATCATTAAGATCATTATGGTTATTGCGATTATTATGACTATTATGATTATTCTAGTTATTATGATTATTATGGTTATTATGGCTAGTATAAAGGTTATTATGTTTATTTCAAAGCTTATTATGTTAATTATTGTGATTACTCTGATTATTATTTGTCTTAGTATAATTATGATGAATATTATGGTTATCATTAAGATCATTATGGTTATTACGATGATTATGGGTATTACGTTAATCATAATGATTCTTAAGATTATTTCTATGACTATTCTGTTTATTATGATGATTACTATGATCATTATGGTTGTTAGTATTATTATTATGATCACCATTCTGATTATTATGGCTATTGTGATTTTTATGGCTATTATGACTATTGTAATGATTATTACGATTATTTCCTAGTTCATTATTGTTATTATTACGACTATTATGATTATTATGGCTATTATGACTATTATGGTTGTTATGGCTAGTATAATGTATATTATGATTATTTCCGAACCCATTATGGTTATTATTATGATTATTATGATTATTACGGATCTTGGTATAATTATCATGGATATTATGATCATCATTGAGATTATTATGGTTACTCTGATTATTGTGATTATTGCTATGCTTATTAACATTACAATTACGATTATTATGATTATTGTAGTTATTATGATGATCACTATGATTATTATGGTTGTTAGTATGATTATTAGGATCAACATTCAGATTATTATGGCTATTATGATTTTTATGGTTATTACTGCTATTATACTGATAAATATGATTATTTCCAAGTTTATTACGGTTATTATTATGACTATTATGATTATTATAGTTATTATGATTATTATGGTTACTATGGCTAGTATAACGGTTATTATGATTATTTCAAAGCTTATTATGTTTATTATTATGGTTACTATGATTATTATGGATCTTGGTATAATTATGATGAATATAATGATCATCATTAAGATCATTATGGTTATTGCGATTATTACGACTATTATGATTACTCTAGTTATTATGATTATTATGGTTATTATGGCTAGTATAAAGGTCATTATGATTATTTCAAAGCTTATTATGCTTATTATTATGATTACTCCGATTATTATATGTCCAGTTATAATTATGATGAATATTATGGTCATCATTAAGATCATTATGGTTATTGCGATTATTATGACTATTATGATTATTCTAGTTATTATGATTATTATGGTTATTATGGCTAGCATAGGGGTTATTATGATTATTCCAAACCTTATTATGTTTATTATTATGATTACTCTGATTGTTATATGTCTTAGTATAATTATGATGAATATTATGGTTATCATTAAGATCATTATGGTTATTACGATGATTATGGGTATTACGTTAATCATAATGGTTCTTAAGATTGTTTCTATTACTATTCTGTTTATTATGATGATTACTATGATCATTATGGTTGTTAGTATTATTATTATGATCACCATTCTGATTATTATGGCTATTGTGATTTTTATGGCTATTATGACTATTGTAATGATTATTACGATTATTTCCAAGTTCATTACTGTTATTATTACGACTATTATGATTATTATGGCTATTATGACTATTATGGTTGTTATGGCTAGTATAATGTATATTATGATTATTTCCGAACCCATTATGGTTATTATTATGATTATTATGATTATTACGGATCTTGGTAAAATTATCATGGATATTATGATCATCATTAGGATTATTATGGTTACTATGATTATTGTGATTATTGCTATGCTTATTAACGTTACAATTACGATTATTATCATTATTGTAGTTATTATGATGATCACTATGATTATTATGGCTGTTAGTATGATGATTATTGATCAACATTGTGATTATTATGGCTGTTATGATTTTTATGATTATTATTGCTTTTATAATGATAAATATGATTATTTCCAAGTTTATTATGGTTATTATTATGACTATTCTGATTATTATAGTTATTATGATTATTATGGTTATTATGGCTAGTATTAAGGTTATTAGGATTATTTCAAAGCTTATTATGTTTATTATTATGATTACTCTGATTATTATTTGTCTTAGTATAATTATGACGAATATTATGGTCATCATTGAGATCATTATGGTTATTAAGGTGATTATGGTAATTACGTTAATAATAACGGTTATTAAGATTATTTCCATGACTATTCTGTTTATTATGATGATTACTATGATCATTATGGTTGTTAGTATGATTATTATGATCACCATTCTGATTATTATGGCTATTGTGATTTTTATGGCTATTATGACTATTATAATGATTATTACGATTATTTCCTAGTTCATTATTGTTATTATTACGACTATTATGATTATTATGGCTATTATGACTATTATGGTTGTTATGGCTAGTATAAAGTATATTATGATTATTTCCGAACACATTAGAGTTATTAGTATGATTACTATGATTATTAAGGATCTTGGTATAATTATCATGGATATTATGATCATCATTAAGATTATTATGGTTACTATGATTATTGTGATTATTGCTATGCTTATTAACATTACAATTACGATTATTATGATTATTGTAGTTATTGTGACGATCACTATGACTATTATGGTTGTTAGTATGATTATTAGGATCAACATTCAGATTATTATGGCTATTATGATTTTTATTGTTATTATTGCTATTATAATGATAAATATGATTATTTCCAAGTTTATTACGGTTATTATTATAATTATTATGATTATTATGGTTATTATGATTATTATGGTTACTATGGCTAGTATAACGGTTATTATGATTATTTCTAAGCTTATTATGTTTATTATTATGGTTACTATGATTATTATGGATCTTGGTATAATTATGATGAATATCATGATCATCATTAAGATCATTATGGTTATTCCGATTATTATGACTATTATGATTATTCTAGTTATTATGATTATTATGGTTATAATGGCTAGCATAGGGGTTATTATGATTATTCCAAACCTTATTATGTTTATTATTATGATTACTCTGATTGTTATATGTCTTAGTATAATTATGATGAATATTATGGTTATCATTAAGATCATTATGGTTATTACGATGATTATGGGAATTACGTTAATCATAATGGTTCTTAAGATTGTTTCTATTACTATTCTGTTTATTATGATGATTACTATGATCATTATGGTTGTTAGTATTATTATTATGATCACCATTCTGATTATTATGGCTATTGTGATTTTTATGGCTATTATGACTATTGTAATGATTATTACGATTATTTCCAAGTTCATTATTGTTATTATTACGACTATTATGATTATTATGGCTATTATGACTATTATGGTTGTTGTGGCTAGTATAATGTATATTATGATTATTTCCGAACCCATTATGGTTATTATTATGATTATTATGATTATTACGGATCTTGGTATAATTATCATGGATATTATGATCATCATTAGGATTATTATGGTTACTATGATTATTGTGATTATTGCTATGCTTATTAACGTTACAATTACGATTATTATCATTATTGTAGTTATTATGATGATCACTATGATTATTATGGCTGTTAGTATGATGATTAGGATCAACATTGAGATTATTATGGCTATTATGATTTTTATGGTTATTATTGCTTTTATAATGATAAATATGATTATTTCCAAGTTTACTATGGTTATTATTATGACTATTCTGATTATTATAGTTATTATGATTATTATGGTTATTATGGCTAGTATTAAGGTTATTAGGATTATTTCAAAGCTTATTATGTTTATTATTATGATTACTCTGATTATTATTTGTCTTAGTATAATTATGATGAATATTATGGTCATCATTGAGATCATTATGGTTATTAAGGTGATTATGGTAATTACGTTAATAATAACGGTTATTAAGATTATTTCCATGACTATTCTGTTTATTATGATGATTACTATGATCATTATGGTTGTTAGTATGATTATTATGATCACCATTCTGATTATTATGGCTATTGTGATTTTTATGGCTATTATGACTATTATAATGATTATTACGATTATTTCCTAGTTCATTATTGTTATTATTACGACTATTATGATTATTATGGCTATTATGACTATTATGGTTGTTATGGCTAGTATAAAGTATATTATGATTATTTCCGAACACATTAGAGTTATTAGTATGATTACTATGATTATTAAGGATCTTGGTATAATTATCATGGATATTATGATCATCATTAAGATTATTATGGTTACTATGATTATTGTGATTATTGCTATGCTTATTAACATTACAATTACGATTATTATGATTATTGTAGTTATTGTGACGATCACTATGACTATTATGGTTGTTAGTATGATTATTAGGATCAACATTCAGATTATTATGGCTATTATGATTTTTATTGTTATTATTGCTATTATAATGATAAATATGATTATTTCCAAGTTTATTACGGTTATTATTATAATTATTATGATTATTATGGTTATTATGATTATTATGGTTACTATGGCTAGTATAACGGTTATTATGATTATTTCTAAGCTTATTATGTTTATTATTATGGTTACTATGATTATTATGGATCTTGGTATAATTATGATGAATATCATGATCATCATTAAGATCATTATGGTTATTACGATGATTATGGGAATTACGTTAATCATAATGGTTCTTAAGATTGTTTCTATTACTATTCTGTTTATTATGATGATTACTATGATCATTATGGTTGTTAGTATTATTATTATGATCACCATTCTGATTATTATGGCTATTGTGATTTTTATGGCTATTATGACTATTGTAATGATTATTACGATTATTTCCAAGTTCATTATTGTTATTATTACGACTATTATGATTATTATGGCTATTATGACTATTATGGTTGTTGTGGCTAGTATAATGTATATTATGATTATTTCCGAACCCATTATGGTTATTATTATGATTATTATGATTATTACGGATCTTGGTATAATTATCATGGATATTATGATCATCATTAGGATTATTATGGTTACTATGATTATTGTGATTATTGCTATGCTTATTAACGTTACAATTACGATTATTATCATTATTGTAGTTATTATGATGATCACTATGATTATTATGGCTGTTAGTATGATGATTAGGATCAACATTGAGATTATTATGGCTATTATGATTTTTATGGTTATTATTGCTTTTATAATGATAAATATGATTATTTCCAAGTTTACTATGGTTATTATTATGACTATTCTGATTATTATAGTTATTATGATTATTATGGTTATTATGGCTAGTATTAAGGTTATTAGGATTATTTCAAAGCTTATTATGTTTATTATTATGATTACTCTGATTATTATTTGTCTTAGTATAATTATGATGAATATTATGGTCATCATTGAGATCATTATGGTTATTAAGGTGATTATGGTAATTACGTTAATAATAACGGTTATTAAGATTATTTCCATGACTATTCTGTTTATTATGATGATTACTATGATCATTATGGTTGTTAGTATGATTATTATGATCACCATTCTGATTATTATGGCTATTGTGATTTTTATGGCTATTATGACTATTATAATGATTATTACGATTATTTCCTAGTTCATTATTGTTATTATTACGACTATTATGATTATTATGGCTATTATGACTATTATGGTTGTTATGGCTAGTATAAAGTATATTATGATTATTTCCGAACACATTAGAGTTATTAGTATGATTACTATGATTATTAAGGATCTTGGTATAATTATCATGGATATTATGATCATCATTAAGATTATTATGGTTACTATGATTATTGTGATTATTGCTATGCTTATTAACATTACAATTACGATTATTATGATTATTGTAGTTATTGTGACGATCACTATGACTATTATGGTTGTTAGTATGATTATTAGGATCAACATTCAGATTATTATGGCTATTATGATTTTTATTGTTATTATTGCTATTATAATGATAAATATGATTATTTCCAAGTTTATTACGGTTATTATTATAATTATTATGATTATTATGGTTATTATGATTATTATGGTTACTATGGCTAGTATAACGGTTATTATGATTATTTCTAAGCTTATTATGTTTATTATTATGGTTACTATGATTATTATGGATCTTGGTATAATTATGATGAATATCATGATCATCATTAAGATCATTATGGTTATTCCGATTATTATGACTATTATGATTATTCTAGTTATTATGATTATTATGGTTATAATGGCTAGCATAGGGGTTATTATGATTATTCCAAACCTTATTATGTTTATTATTATGATTACTCTGATTGTTATATGTCTTAGTATAATTATGATGAATATTATGGTTATCATTAAGATCATTATGGTTATTACGATGATTATGGGAATTACGTTAATCATAATGGTTCTTAAGATTGTTTCTATTACTATTCTGTTTATTATGATGATTACTATGATCATTATGGTTGTTAGTATTATTATTATGATCACCATTCTGATTATTATGGCTATTGTGATTTTTATGGCTATTATGACTATTGTAATGATTATTACGATTATTTCCAAGTTCATTATTGTTATTATTACGACTATTATGATTATTATGGCTATTATGACTATTATGGTTGTTGTGGCTAGTATAATGTATATTATGATTATTTCCGAACCCATTATGGTTATTATTATGATTATTATGATTATTACGGATCTTGGTATAATTATCATGGATATTATGATCATCATTAGGATTATTATGGTTACTATGATTATTGTGATTATTGCTATGCTTATTAACGTTACAATTACGATTATTATCATTATTGTAGTTATTATGATGATCACTATGATTATTATGGCTGTTAGTATGATGATTAGGATCAACATTGAGATTATTATGGCTATTATGATTTTTATGGTTATTATTGCTTTTATAATGATAAATATGATTATTTCCAAGTTTACTATGGTTATTATTATGACTATTCTGATTATTATAGTTATTATGATTATTATGGTTATTATGGCTAGTATTAAGGTTATTAGGATTATTTCAAAGCTTATTATGTTTATTATTATGATTACTCTGATTATTATTTGTCTTAGTATAATTATGATGAATATTATGGTCATCATTGAGATCATTATGGTTATTAAGGTGATTATGGTAATTACGTTAATAATAACGGTTATTAAGATTATTTCCATGACTATTCTGTTTATTATGATGATTACTATGATCATTATGGTTGTTAGTATGATTATTATGATCACCATTCTGATTATTATGGCTATTGTGATTTTTATGGCTATTATGACTATTATAATGATTATTACGATTATTTCCTAGTTCATTATTGTTATTATTACGACTATTATGATTATTATGGCTATTATGACTATTATGGTTGTTATGGCTAGTATAAAGTATATTATGATTATTTCCGAACACATTAGAGTTATTAGTATGATTACTATGATTATTAAGGATCTTGGTATAATTATCATGGATATTATGATCATCATTAAGATTATTATGGTTACTATGATTATTGTGATTATTGCTATGCTTATTAACATTACAATTACGATTATTATGATTATTGTAGTTATTGTGACGATCACTATGACTATTATGGTTGTTAGTATGATTATTAGGATCAACATTCAGATTATTATGGCTATTATGATTTTTATTGTTATTATTGCTATTATAATGATAAATATGATTATTTCCAAGTTTATTACGGTTATTATTATAATTATTATGATTATTATGGTTATTATGATTATTATGGTTACTATGGCTAGTATAACGGTTATTATGATTATTTCTAAGCTTATTATGTTTATTATTATGGTTACTATGATTATTATGGATCTTGGTATAATTATGATGAATATCATGATCATCATTAAGATCATTATGGTTATTCCGATTATTATGACTATTATGATTATTCTAGTTATTATGATTATTATGGTTATAATGGCTAGCATAGGGGTTATTATGATTATTCCAAACCTTATTATGTTTATTATTATGATTACTCTGATTGTTATATGTCTTAGTATAATTATGATGAATATTATGGTTATCATTAAGATCATTATGGTTATTACGATGATTATGGGAATTACGTTAATCATAATGGTTCTTAAGATTGTTTCTATTACTATTCTGTTTATTATGATGATTACTATGATCATTATGGTTGTTAGTATTATTATTATGATCACCATTCTGATTATTATGGCTATTGTGATTTTTATGGCTATTATGACTATTGTAATGATTATTACGATTATTTCCAAGTTCATTATTGTTATTATTACGACTATTATGATTATTATGGCTATTATGACTATTATGGTTGTTGTGGCTAGTATAATGTATATTATGATTATTTCCGAACCCATTATGGTTATTATTATGATTATTATGATTATTACGGATCTTGGTATAATTATCATGGATATTATGATCATCATTAGGATTATTATGGTTACTATGATTATTGTGATTATTGCTATGCTTATTAACGTTACAATTACGATTATTATCATTATTGTAGTTATTATGATGATCACTATGATTATTATGGCTGTTAGTATGATGATTAGGATCAACATTGAGATTATTATGGCTATTACGATTTTTATGGTTATTATTGCTTTTATAATGATAAATATGATTATTTCCAAGTTTACTATGGTTATTATTATGACTATTCTGATTATTATAGTTATTATGATTATTATGGTTATTATGGCTAGTATTAAGGTTATTAGGATTATTTCAAAGCTTATTATGTTTATTATTATGATTACTCTGATTATTATTTGTCTTAGTATAATTATGATGAATATTATGGTCATCATTGAGATCATTATGGTTATTAAGGTGATTATGGTAATTACGTTAATAATAACGGTTATTAAGATTATTTCCATGACTATTCTGTTTATTATGATGATTACTATGATCATTATGGTTGTTAGTATGATTATTATGATCACCATTCTGATTATTATGGCTATTGTGATTTTTATGGCTATTATGACTATTATAATGATTATTACGATTATTTCCTAGTTCATTATTGTTATTATTACGACTATTATGATTATTATGGCTATTATGACTATTATGGTTGTTATGGCTAGTATAAAGTATATTATGATTATTTCCGAACACATTAGAGTTATTAGTATGATTACTATGATTATTAAGGATCTTGGTATAATTATCATGGATATTATGATCATCATTAAGATTATTATGGTTACTATGATTATTGTGATTATTGCTATGCTTATTAACATTACAATTACGATTATTATGATTATTGTAGTTATTGTGACGATCACTATGACTATTATGGTTGTTAGTATGATTATTAGGATCAACATTCAGATTATTATGGCTATTATGATTTTTATTGTTATTATTGCTATTATAATGATAAATATGATTATTTCCAAGTTTATTACGGTTATTATTATAATTATTATGATTATTATGGTTATTATGATTATTATGGTTACTATGGCTAGTATAACGGTTATTATGATTATTTCTAAGCTTATTATGTTTATTATTATGGTTACTATGATTATTATGGATCTTGGTATAATTATGATGAATATCATGATCATCATTAAGATCATTATGGTTATTGCGATTATTATGACTATTATGATTATTCTAGTTATTATGATTATTATGGTTATTATGGCTAGCATAGGGGTTATTATGATTATTCCAAACCTTATTATGTTTATTATTATGATTACTCTGATTGTTATATGTCTTAGTATAATTATGATGAATATTATGGTTATCATTAAGATCATTATGGTTATTACGATGATTATGGGAATTACGTTAATCATAATGATTCTTAAGATTGTTTCTATTACTATTCTGTTTATTATGATGATTACTATGATCATTATGGTTGTTAGTATTATTATTATGATCACCATTCTGATTATTATGGCTATTGTGATTTTTATGGCTATTATGACTATTGTAATGATTATTACGATTATTTCCAAGTTCATTATTGTTATTATTACGACTATTATGATTATTATGGCTATTATGACTATTATGGTTGTTGTGGCTAGTATAATGTATATTATGATTATTTCCGAACCCATTATGGTTATTATTATGATTATTATGATTATTACGGATCTTGGTATAATTATCATGGATATTATGATCATCATTAGGATTATTATGGTTACTATGATTATTGTGATTATTGCTATGCTTATTAACGTTACAATTACGATTATTATCATTATTGTAGTTATTATGATGATCACTATGATTATTATGGCTGTTAGTATGATGATTAGGATCAACATTGAGATTATTATGGCTATTATGATTTTTATGGTTATTATTGCTTTTATAATGATAAATATGATTATTTCCAAGTTCATTATGGTTATTATTATGACTATTCTGATTATTATAGTTATTATGATTATTATGGTTATTATGGCTAGTATTAAGGTTATTAGGATTATTTCAAAGCTTATTATGTTTATTATTATGATTACTCTGATTATTATTTGTCTTAGTATAATTATGATGAATATTATGGTCATCATTGAGATCATTATGGTTATTAAGGTGATTATGGCAATTACGTTAATAATAACGGTTATTAAGATTATTTCCATGACTATTCTGTTTATTATGATGATTACTATGATCATTATGGTTGTTAGTATGATTATTATGATCACCATTCTGATTATTATGGCTATTGCGATTTTTATGGCTATTATGACTATTATAATGATTATTACGATTATTTCCTAGTTCATTATTGTTATTATTACGACTATTATGATTATTATGGCTATTATGACTATTATGGTTGTTATGGCTAGTATAAAGTATATTATGATTATTTCCGAACACATTAGAGTTATTAGTATGATTACTATGATTATTAAGGATCTTGGTATAATTATCATGGATATTATGATCATCATTAAGATTATTATGGTTACTATGATTATTGTGATTATTGCTATGCTTATTAACATTACAATTACGATTATTATGATTATTGTAGTTATTATGATGATCACTATGATTATTATGGTTGTTAGTATGATTATTAGGATCAACATTCAGATTATTACGGCTATTATGATTTTTATTGTTATTATTGCTATTATAATGATAAATATGATTATTTCCAAGTTTATTACGGTTATTATTATAATTATTATGGTTATTATGGATATTATGATTATTATGGTTACTATGGCTAGTATAACGGTTATTATAATTATTTCTAAGCTTATTATGTTTATTATTATGGTTACTATGATTATTATGGATCTTGGTATAATTATGATGAATATCATGATCATCATTAAGATCATTATGGTTATTGCGATTATTATGACTATTATGATTATTCTAGTTATTATGATTATTATGGTTATTATGGCTAGCATAGGGGTTATTATGATTATTCCAAACCTTATTATGTTTATTATTATGATTACTCTGATTGTTATATGTCTTAGTATAATTAAGAGGAATATTATGGTTATCATTAAGATCATTATGGTTATTACGATGATTATGGTTATTACGTTAATCATAATGATTCTTAAGATTATTTCTATGACTATTCTGTTTATTATGATGATTACTATGATCATTATGGTTGGTAGTATTATTATTATGATCACCATTCTGATTATTATGGCTATTGTGATTTTTATGGCTATTATGACTATTGTAATGATTATTACGGTTATTTCCTAGTTCATTATTGTTATTATTACGACTATTATGATTATTATGGCTATTATGACTATTATGGTTGTTATGGCTAGTATAATGTATATTATGATTATTTCCGAACCCATTATGGTTATTATTATGATTATTACGATTATTACGGATCTTGGTATAATTATCATGGATATTATGATCATCATTAGGATTATTATGGTTACTATGATTATTGTGATTATTGCTATGCTTATTAACATTACAATTACGATTATTATCATTATTGTAGTTATTATGATGATCACTATGATTATTATGGCTGTTAGTATGATGATTATGATCAACATTGAGATTATTATGGCTATTATGATTTTTATGGTTATTATTGCAATTATAATGATAAATATGATTATTTCCAAGTTTACTATGGTTATTATTATGACTTTTCTGATTATTATAGTTATTATGATTATTATGGTTATTATGGCTAGTATAAAGGTTATTATGATTATTTCAAAGCTTATTATGTTTATTATTATGATTACTCTGATTATTATTTGTCTTAGTATAATTATGATGAATATTATGGTCATCATTGAGATCATTATGGTTATTAAGGTGATTATGGTAATTACGTTAATAATAACGGTTATTAAGATTATTTCCATGACTATTCTGTTTATTATGATGATTACTATGATCATTATGGTTGTTAGTATGATTATTATGATCACCATTCTGATTATTATGGCTATTGTGATTTTTATGGCTATTATGACTATTATAATGATTATTACGATTATTTCCTAGTTCATTATTGTTATTATTACTACTATTATGATTATTATGGCTATTATGACTATTATGGTTGTTATGGCTAGTATAAAGTATATTATGATTATTTCCGAACACATTAGAGTTATTAGTATGATTACTATGATTATTAAGGATCTTGGTATAATTATCATGGATATTATGATCATCATTAAGATTATTATGGTTACTATGATTATTGTGATTATTGCTATGCTTATTAACATTACAATTACGATTATTATGATTATTGTAGTTATTGTGACGATCACTATGATTATTATGGTTGTTAGTATGATTATTAGGATCAACATTCAGATTATTATGGCTATTATGATTTTTATTGTTATTATTGCTATTATAATGATAAATATGATTATTTCCAAGTTTATTACGGTTATTATTATAATTATTATGATTATTATGGTTATTATGATTATTATGGTTACTATGGCTAGTATAACGGTTATTATGATTATTTCTAAGCTTATTATGTTTATTATTATGGTTACTATGATTATTATGGATCTTGGTATAATTATGATGAATATAATGATCATCATTAAGATCATTATGGTTATTGCGATTATTATGACTATTATGATTACTCTAGTTATTATGATTATTATGGTTATTATGGCTAGTATAAAGGTTATTATGATTATTTCAAAGCTTATTATGCTTATTATTATGATTACTCCGATTATTATATGTCTAGTTATAATTACGATGAATATTATGGTCATCATTAAGATCATTATGGTTATTACGTTAATAATAATGATTATTAAGATTATTTCCATTACTATTCTGTTTATTATGATGATTACTATGATCATTATGGTTGTTAGTATGATTATTATGATCACCATTCAGATTATTATGGCTATTGTGATTTTTATGGCTATTATGGCTATTGTAATGATTACTACGATTAATTCCAAGGTCATTATAGTTATTATATACGACTATTATGACTATTATGGCTATTATGACTATTATGGTTGTTATGGCTAGTATAAAGTATATTATGATTATTTCCGAACCTATTATGGTTATTATGATGATTATTATGATTATTACGGATCTTGGTATAATTATCATGGATATTATGATCATCATTAAGATTATTATGGTTACTATGATTATTGTGATTATTGCTATGCTTATTAACATTACAATTACGATTATTATGATTATTGTAATTATTATGATGATCACTATGATTATTATGGTTGTTAGTATGATTATTAGGATTAACATTCAGATTATTATGGCTATTATGATTTTTATGGTTATTAATGCCATTATACTGATAAATATGATTATTTCCAAGTTTATTACGGTTATTATTATGACTATTATGATTATTATAGTTATTACGATTATTATGGTTACTATGGCTAGTATAACTGTTATTATGATTATTTCAAGGCTTATTAAGTTTATTGTTGTGGTCACTATGATTATTATGGATCTTGGTATAATTATTATGAATATTATGGTCATCATTAAGATCATTATGGTTATTACGATGATTACGGTTATTACGATAATCATAATGACTATTAAGATTATTGCCATGACTATTCTGTTTATTATGATTATTACTATGATCATTATGGTTGTTAGTATGATTATTATGATCACCATTCAGATTATTATGGCCTTTGTGATTTTTATGGCTATTATGGCTATTGTAATGATTATTACGATTATTTCCAAGGTCATTATAGTTATTATATACGACTATTATGACTATTATGACTATTATGACTATTATGGTTGTTATGGCTAGTATAAAGTATATTATGATTATTTCCGAACCTATTATGGTTATTATGATGATTATTATGATTATTACGGGTCTTGGTATAATTATCACGGATATTATGATCATCATTAAGATTATTATGGTTACTCTGATTATTGTGATTATTGCTATGCTTATTAACATTACAATTACGATTACTATGATTATTGTAGTTATTATGATGATCACTATTATTATTATGGCTGTTAGTATGATTATTATGATCAACATTCAGGTTATTATGGCTATTATGATTTTTATGGTTATTATTGCTATTATAATGATAAATATGATTATTTCCAAGTTTATTACGCTTCTTATTATGACTATTATGATTATTATATTTATTATGATTATTATAGTTACTATGGCTAGTATAACGGTTATTATGATTATTTCAAAGCTTATTATGTTTATTATTATGGTTACTATGATTATTATGGATCTTGGTATAATTATGATGAATATAATGATCATCATTAAGATCATTATGGTTATTGCGATTATTATGACTATTATGATTACTCTAGTTATTATGATTATTATGGTTATTATGGCTAGTATAAAGGTTATTATGATTATTTCAAAGCTTATTATGCTTATTATTATGATTACTCCGATTATTATATGTCTAGTTATAATTATGATGAATATTATGGTCATCATTAAGATCATTATGGTTATTACGTTAATAATAATGATTATTTAGATTATTTCCATTACTATTCTGTTTATTATGATGATTACTATGATCATTATGGTTGTTAGTATGATTATTATGATCACCATTCAGATTATTATGGCTATTGTGATTTTTATGGCTATTATGGCTATTGTAATGATTATTACGATTATTTCCAAGGTCATTATAGTTATTATATACGACTATTATGACTATTATGGCTATTATGACTATTATGGTTGTTATGGCTACTATAGAGTATATTATGTTTATTTCCGAACCTATTATGGTTATTATGATGATTATTATGATTATTACGGGTCTTGGTATAATTATCACGGATATTATGATCATCATTAAGATTATTATGGTTACTCTGATTATTGTGATTATTGCTATGCTTATTAACATTACAATTACGATTATTATGATTATTGTAGTTATTATGATGATCACTATGATTATTATGGTTGTTAGTATGATTATTAGGATCAACATTCAGATTATTATGGCTATTATGATTTTTATGGTTATTACTGCTATTATACTGATAAATATGATTATTTCCAAGTTTATTACGGTTATTATTATGACTATTATGATCATTATATTTATTATAATTATTATGGTTACTATGGCTAGTATAACGGTTATTATGATTATTTCAAGGCTTATTATGTTTATTATTATGGTTACTATGATTATTATGGATCTTGGTATAATTATGATGAATATAATGATCATCATTAAGATCATTATGGTTATTGCGATTATTATGACTATTATGATTACTCTAGTTATTATGATAATTATGGTTATTATGGCTAGCATAGGGGTTATTATGATTATTCCAAACCTTATTATGTTTATTATTATGATTACTCTGATTGTTATATGTCTTAGTATAATTATGATGAATATTATGGTTATCATTAAGATCATTATGGTTATTACGATGATTATGGGTATTACGTTAATCATAATGATTCTTAAGATTATTTCTATTACTATTCTGTTTATTATGATGATTACTATGATCATTATGGTTGTTAGTATTATTATTATGATCACCATTCTGATTATTATGGCTATTGTGATTTTTATGGCTATTATGACTATTGTAATGATTATTACGATTATTTCCAAGTTCATTATTGTTATTATTACGACTATTATGATTATTATGGCTATTATGACTATTATGGTTGTTGTGGCTAGTATAATGTATATTATGATTATTTCCGAACCCATTATGGTTATTATTATGATTATTATGATTATTACGGATCTTGGTATAATTATCATGGATATTATGATCATCATTAGGATTATTATGGTTACTATGATTATTGTGATTATTGCTATGCTTATTAACGTTACAATTACGATTATTATCATTATTGTAGTTATTATGACGATCACTATGATTATTATGGCTGTTAGTATGATGATTATGATCAACATTGAGATTATTATGGCTATTATGATTTTTATGGCTATTATTGCTATTATAATGATAAATATGATTATTTCCAAGTTTATTATGGTTATTATTATTACTATTCTGATTATTATAGTTATTATGATTATTATGGTTATTATGGCTAGTATAAAGGTTATTATGATTATTTCAAAGCTTATTATGTTTATTATTATGATTACTCTGATTATTATTTGTCTTAGTATAATTATGATGAATATTATATTCATCATTGAGATCATTATGGTTATTAAGGTGATTATGGTAATTACGTTAATAATAACGGTTATTAAGATTATTTCCATGACTATTCTGTTTATTATGATGATTACTATGATCATTATGGTTGTTAGTATGATTATTATGATCACCATTCTGATTATTATGGCTATTGTAATTTTTATGTCTATTATGACTATTATAATAATTATTACGATTATTTCCTAGTTCATTACTGTTATTATTACGACTATTATGATTATTATGGCTATTATGACTATTATGGTTGTTATGGCTAGTATAATGTATATTATGATTATCTCCGAACCCATTATAGTTATTAATATGATTATTATGATTATTACGGATCTTGGTATAATTATCATGGATATTATGATCATCATTAAGATTATTATGTTTACTATGATTATTGTGATTATTGCTTTGCTTATTAACATTACAATTACGATTATTATGATTATTGTAGTTATTATGATGATCACTATGATTATTATGGTTGTTAGTATGATTATTAGGATCAACATTCAGATTATTATGGCTATTATGATTTTTATGGTTATTATTGCTATTATAATGAAAAATATGATTATTTCCAAGTTTATTATGGTTATTATTATGACTATTTTGATTATTATAGTCATTATGATTATTATGGTTATTATGGCTAGTATAATGCTTATTATGATTATTTCTAAGCTTATTATGTTTATTATTATGGTTACTGTGATTATTATGGATCTTGGTATAATTATGATGAATATCATGATCATCATTAAGATCATTATGGTTATTGCGATTATTATGACTATTATGATTATTCTAGCTATTATGATTATTATGGTTATTATGGCTAGCATAGGGGTTATTATGATTATTCCAAACCTTATTATGTTTATTATTATGATTACTCTGATTGTTATATGTCTTAGTATAATTATGATGAATATTATGGTTATCATTAAGATCATTATGGTTATTACGATGATTATGGGTATTACGATAATCATAATGATTCTTAAGATTGTTTCTATTACTATTCTGTTTATTATGATGATTACTATGGTCATTATGGTTGTTAGTATTATTATTATGATCACCATTCTGATTATTATGGCTATTGTGATTTTTATGGCTATTATGACTATTGTAATGATTATTACGATTATTTCCAAGTTCATTATTGTTATTATTACGACTATTATGATTATTACGGCTATTATGACTATTATGGTTGTTATGGCTAGTATAATGTATATTATGATTATTTCCGAACCCATTATGGTTATTATTATGATTACTATGATTATTACGGATCTTGGTATAATTATCATGGATATTATGATCATCATTAAGATTATTATGGTTACTATGATTATTGTGATTATTGCTATGCTTATTAACATTACAATTACGATTATTATGATTATTGTAGTTATTATGATGATCACTATGATTATTATGGTTGTTAGTATGATTATTAGGATCAACATTCAGATTATTATGGCTATTATGATTTTTATTGTTATTATTGCTATTATAATGATAAATATGATTATTTCCAAGTTTATTACGGTTATTATTATAATTATTATGATTATTATGGTTATTATGATTATTATGGTTACTATGGCTAGTATAACGGTTATTATGATTATTTCTAAGCTTATTATGTTTATTATTATGGTTACTATGATTATTATGGATCTTGGTATAATTATGATGAATATCATGATCATCATTAAGATCATTATGGTTATTGCGATTATTATGACTATTATGATTATTCTAGCTATTATGATTATTATGGTTATTATGGCTAGCATAGGGGTTATTATGATTATTCCAAACCTTATTATGTTTATTATTATGATTACTCTGATTGTTATATGTCTTAGTATAATTATGATGAATATTATGGTTATCATTAAGATCATTATGGTTATTACGATGATTATGGGTATTACGTTAATCATAATGATTCTTAAGATTGTTTCTATTACTATTCTGTTTATTATGATGATTACTATGATCATTATGGTTGTTAGTATTATTATTATGATCACCATTCTGATTATTATGGCTATTGTGATTTTTATGGCTATTATGACTATTGTAATGATTATTACGATTATTTCCAAGTTCATTATTGTTATTATTACGACTATTATGATTATTACGGCTATTATGACTATTATGGTTGTTATGGCTAGTATAATGTATATTATGATTATTTCCGAACCCATTATGGTCATTATTATGATTATTATGATTATTACGGATCTTGGTATAATTATCATGGATATTATGATCATCATTAGGATTATTATTGTTACTATGATTATTGTGACTATTGCTATGCTTATTAACATTACAATTACGATTATTATCATTATTGTAGTTATTATGATGATCACTATGATTATTATGGCTGTTAGTATGATGATTATGATCAACATTGAGATTATTATGGCTATTATGATTTTTATGGTTATTATTGCTATTATAATGAAAAATATGATTATTTCCAAGTTTATTATGGTTATTATTATGACTATTATGATTATTATAGTTATTATGATTATTATGGTTATTATGGCTAGTATAATGCTTATTATGATTATTTCCAAGCTTATTATGGTTATTATTATAATTATTATGATGAGTATAGTTATTATGATTATTATGGCTACTATGGCTAGTATAACGGTTATTATGATTATTTCAATGCTTATTATGTTTATTATTATTCTTACTATGATTATTATGGATCTTGGTATAATTATGATGAATATAATGATCATCATTAAGATCATTATGGTTATTGCGATTATTATGACTATTATGATTACTCTAGTTATTATGATTATTATGGCTACTATGGCTAGTATAACGGTTATTATGATTATTTCAATGCTTATTATGTTTATTATTATTCTTACTATGATTATTATGGATCTTGGTATAATTATGATGAATATAATGATCATCATTAAGATCATTATGGTTATTGCGATTATTATGACTATTATGATTACTCTAGTTATTATGATTATTATGGTTATTATGGCTAGTATAAAGGTTATTATGATTATTTCAAAGTTTATTATGCTTATTATTATGATTACTCTGATTATTATATGTCTAGGTATAATTATGATAAATATTACGGTCATCATTAAGATCATTATGGTTATTACGTTAATAATAATGATTATTAAGATTATTTCCATGACTATTCGGTTTATTATGATGATTACTATGATCATTATGGTTGTTAGTATGATTATTATGGTCACCATTCTGATTATTATGGCTATTGTGATTTTGATGGCTATTATGACTATTGTAATGATTATTACGATTATTTCCAAGGTCATTATTGTTATTATTACAACTATTATGATTATTATGGCTATTATGACTATTATGGTTGTTATGGCTAGTATAATGTATATTATGATTATTTCCGAACCCATTATGGTTATTATTATGATTATTATGATTATTACGGATCTTGATATAATTATCATGAATATTATGATCATCGTTAAGATTATTACGGTTACTATGATTATTGTGATTATTGCTCTGCTTATTAACATTACAATTACGATTATTATGATTATTGTAGATATTATGATGATCACTATGATCATTATGGTTGTTAGTATGATTATTATGATCACGATTCTGATTATTATGGCTATTGTGATTTTTATGGCTATTATGACTATTATAATGATTATTACGATTAATTCCAAGTTCATTATTGTTATTATTACGACTATTATGATTATTATGGCTATTATGACTATTATGGTTGTTATGGCTAGTATAAAGTATATTATGATTATTTCCGAACACATTAGGGTTATTATTATGATTATTATGATTATTACGGGTCTTGGTATAATTATCATGGATATTATGATCATCATTAGAATTATTATGGTTACTATGATTATTGTGATTATTGCTATGCTTATTAACATTACAATTACGATTATTATGATTATTGTAGTTACTATGATGATCACTATGATTATTATGGTTGTTAGATTGATTATTAGGATTAACATTCAGATTATTATGGCTATTATGACTATTATGGTTGTTATGGCTAGTATAATGTATATTATGATTATCTCCGAACCCATTATAGTTATTAATATGATTATTATGATTATTACGGATCTTGGTATAATTATCATGGATATTATGATCATCATTAAGATTATTATGGTTACTATGATTATTGTGATTATTGCTTTGCTTATTAACATTACAATTACGATTATTATGATTATTGTAGTTATTATGATGATCACTATGATTATTATGGTTGTTAGTATGATTATTAGGATTAACATTCAGATTATTATGGCTATTATGATTTTTATGGTTATTATTGCTATTATACTGATAAATATGATTATTTCCAAGTTTATTACGGTTATTATTATGACTATTATGATTATTATAGTTATTATGATTATTATGGTTACTATGGCTAGTATAACGGTTAGTATGATTATTTCAAGGCTTATTATGTTTATTGTTATGGTTACTATGATTATTATGGATCTTGGTATAATTATGATGAATATTATGGTCATCATTAAGATCATTATGGTTATTACGATGATTACGGTTATTACGATAATCATAATGAATTATTAAGATTATTTGCATGACTATTCTGTTTATTATGATGATTACTATGATCATTATGGTTGTTAGTATGTTTATTATGACCACCATTCAGATTATTACGGCTATTGTGATTTTTATTGCTATTATGGCTATTATAATGATTATTACGATTATTTCCAAGTTCATTATTGTTATTATTACGACTATTATGATTATTATGGCTATTATGACTATTATAGTTGTTAGGGGTAGTATAATGTATATTATGATTATTTCCGAACCTATTATGGTTATTATTATGATTATTATGATTATAACGGATCTTGGTATAATTATCATGGATATTATGATCATCATTAAGATTATTATGGTTTCTATGATTATTGTGATTATTGCTATGCTTATTAACATTACAATTACGATTATTATGATAATTGTAGTTATTATGATGATCACTATGATTATTATGGCTGTTAGTATGATTATTATGATCAACATTCAGATTATTATGGCTATTATGATTTTTATGGTTATTATTGCTATTATAATGAAAAATATGATTATTTCCAAGTTTATTATGGTTATTATTATGACTATTTTGATTATTATAGTCATTATGATTATTATGGTTATTATGGCTAGTATAATGCTTATTATGATTATTTCTAAGCTTATTATGTTTATTATTATGGTTACTGTGATTATTATGGATCTTGGTATAATTATGATGAATATCATGATCATCATTAAGATCATTATGGTTATTGCGATTATTATGACTATTATGATTATTCTAGCTATTATGATTATTATGGTTATTATGGCTAGCATAGGGGTTATTATGATTATTCCAAACCTTATTATGTTTATTATTATGATTACTCTGATTGTTATATGTCTTAGTATAATTATGATGAATATTATGGTTATCATTAAGATCATTATGGTTATTACGATGATTATGGGTATTACGATAATCATAATGATTCTTAAGATTGTTTCTATTACTATTCTGTTTATTATGATGATTACTATGGTCATTATGGTTGTTAGTATTATTATTATGATCACCATTCTGATTATTATGGCTATTGTGATTTTTATGGCTATTATGACTATTGTAATGATTATTACGATTATTTCCAAGTTCATTATTGTTATTATTACGACTATTATGATTATTACGGCTATTATGACTATTATGGTTGTTATGGCTAGTATAATGTATATTATGATTATTTCCGAACCCATTATGGTTATTATTATGATTACTATGATTATTACGGATCTTGGTATAATTATCATGGATATTATGATCATCATTAAGATTATTATGGTTACTATGATTATTGTGATTATTGCTATGCTTATTAACATTACAATTACGATTATTATGATTATTGTAGTTATTATGATGATCACTATGATTATTATGGTTGTTAGTATGATTATTAGGATCAACATTCAGATTATTATGGCTATTATGATTTTTATTGTTATTATTGCTATTATAATGATAAATATGATTATTTCCAAGTTTATTACGGTTATTATTATAATTATTATGATTATTATGGTTATTATGATTATTATGGTTACTATGGCTAGTATAACGGTTATTATGATTATTTCTAAGCTTATTATGTTTATTATTATGGTTACTATGATTATTATGGATCTTGGTATAATTATGATGAATATCATGATCATCATTAAGATCATTATGGTTATTGCGATTATTATGACTATTATGATTATTCTAGCTATTATGATTATTATGGTTATTATGGCTAGCATAGGGGTTATTATGATTATTCCAAACCTTATTATGTTTATTATTATGATTACTCTGATTGTTATATGTCTTAGTATAATTATGATGAATATTATGGTTATCATTAAGATCATCATGGTTATTACGATGATTATGGTTATTACGTTAATCATAATGATTCTTAAGATTATTTCTATGACTATTCTGTTTATTATGATGATTACTATGATCATTATGGTTGTTAGTATTATTATTATGATCACCATTCTGATTATTATGGCTATTGTGATTTTTATGGCTATTATGACTATTGTAATGATTATTACGATTATTTCCAATTTCATTATTGTTATTATTACAACTATTATGATTATTATGGCTATTATGACTATTATGGTTGTTATGGCTAGTATAATGTATATTATGATTATTTCCGAACCCATTATGTTTATTATTATGATTATTATGATTATTACGTATCTTGATATAATTATCATGAATATTATGATCATCATTAAGATTATTACGGTTACTATGATTATTGTGATTATTTCTCTGCTTATTAACATTACAATTACGATTATTATGATTATTGTAGTTATTGTGACGATCACTATGATTATTATGGTTGTTAGTATGATTATTAGGATCAACATTCAGATTATTACGGCTATTATGATTTTTATTGTTATTATTGCTAATATAATGATAAATATGATTATTTCCAAGTTTATTACGGTTATTATTATAATTATTATGGTTATTATGGATATTATGATTATTATGGTTACTATGGCTAGTATAACGGTTATTATAATTATTTCTAAGCTTATTATGTTTATTATTATGGTTACTATGATTATTATGGATCTTGGTATAATTATGATGAATATCATGATCATCATTAAGATCATTATGGTTATTGCGATTATTATGACTATTATGATTATTCTAGTTATTATGATTATTATGGTTATTATGGCTAGCATAGGGGTTATTATGATTATTCCAAACCTTATTATGTTTATTATTATGATTACTCTGATTGTTATATGTCTTAGTATAATTAAGAGGAATATTATGGTTATCATTAAGATCATTATGGTTATTACGATGATTATGGTTATTACGTTAATCATAATGATTCTTAAGATTATTTCTATCACTATTCTGTTTATTATGATGATTACTATGATCATTATGGTTGGTAGTATTATTATTATGATCACCATTCTGATTATTATGGCTATTGTGATTTTTATGGCTATTATGACTATTGTCATGATTATTACGATTATTTCCTAGTTCATTATTGTTATTATTACGACTATTATGATTATTATGGCTATTATGACTATTATGGTTGTTATGGCTAGTATAATGTATATTATGATTATTTCCGAACCCATTATGGTTATTATTATGATTATTATGATTATTACGGATCTTGGTATAATTATCATGGATATTATGATCATCATTAGGATTATTATGGTTACTATGATTATTGTGATTATTGCTATGCTTATTAACCTTACAATTACGATTATTATCATTATTGTAGTTATTATGATGATCACTATGATTATTATGGCTGTTAGTATGATGATTATGATCAACATTGAGATTATTATGGCTATTATGATTTTTATGGTTATTATTGCAATTATAATGATAAATATGATTATTTCCAAGTTTACTATGGTTATTATTATGACTTTTCTGATTATTATAGTTATTATGATTATTATGGTTATTATGGCTAGTATAAAGGTTATTATGATTATTTCAAAGCTTATTATGTTTATTATTATGATTACTCTGATTATTATTTGTATTAGTATAATTATGATGAATATTATGGTCATCATTGAGATCATTATGGTTATTAAGGTGATTATGGTAATTACGTTAATAATAACGGTTATTAAGATTATTTCCATGACTATTCTGTTTATTATGATGATTACTATGATCATTATGGTTGTTAGTATGATTATTATGATCACCATTCTGATTATTATGGCTATTGTGATTTTTATGGCTATTATGACTATTATAATGATTATTACGATTATTTCCTAGTTCATTATTGTTATTATTACGACTATTATGATTATTATGGCTATTATGACTATTATGGTTGTTATGGCTAGTATAAAGTATATTATGATTATTTCCGAACACATTAGAGTTATTAGTATGATTACTATGATTATTAAGGATCTTGGTATAATTATCATGGATATTATGATCATCATTAAGATTATTATGGTTACTATGATTATTTTGATTATTGCTATGCTTATTAACATTACAATTACGATTATTATGATTATTGTAGTTATTGTGACGATCACTATGACTATTATGGTTGTTAGTATGATTATTAGGATCAACATTCAGATTATTATGGCTATTATGATTTTTATTGTTATTATTGCTATTATAATGATAAATATGATTATTTCCAAGTTTATTACGGTTATTATTATAATTATTATGATTATTATGGTTATTATGATTATTATGGTTACTATGGCTAGTATAACGGTTATTATGATTATTTCTAAGCTTATTATGTTTATTATTATGATTACTCTGATTGTTATATGTCTTAGTATAATTATGATGAATATTATGGTTATCATTAAGATCATTATGGTTATTACGATGATTATGGGTATTACGTTAATCATAATGATTCTTAAGATTATTTCTATGACTATTCTGTTTATTATGATGATTACTATGATCATTATGGTTGTTAGTATTATTATTATGATCACCATTCTGATTATTATGGCTATTGTGATTTTAATGACTATTATGACTATTGTAATGATTATTACGATTATTTCCTAGTTCATTATTGTTATTATTACGACTATTATGATTATTATGGCTACTATGACTATTATGGTTGTTATGGCTAGTATAATGTATATTATGATTATTTCCGAACCCATTATGGTTATTATTATGATTATTATGATTATTACGGATCTTGGTATAATTATCATGGATATTATGATCATCATTAGGATTATTATGGTTACTATGATTATTGTGATTATTGCTATGCTTATTAACATTACAATTACGATTATTATGATTATTGTAGTTATTGTGACGATCACTATGATTATTATGGTTGTTAGTATGATTATTAGGATCAACATTCAGATTATTATGGCTATTATGATTTTTATTGTTATTATTGCTATTATACTGATAAATATGATTATTGCCAAGTTTATTACGGTTATTATTATGACTATTATGATTATTATAGTTATTATGATTATTATGGTTACTATGGCTAGTATAACGGTTAGTATGATTATTTCAAGGCTTATTATGTTTATTGTTATGGTTACTATGATTATTATGGATCTTGGTATAATTATGATGAATATTATGGTCATCATTAAGATCATTATGGTTATTACGATGATTACGGTTATTACGATAATCGTAATGAATTATTAAGATTATTTGCATGACTATTCGGTTTATTATGATGATTACTATGATCATTATGGTTGTTAGTATGATTATTATGATCACCATTCTGATTATTATGGCTATTGTGATTTTTATGGCTATTATGACTATTGTAATGATTATTACGATTATTTCCAAGGTCATTATTGTTATTATTACAACTATTATGATTATTATGGCTATTATGACTATTATGGTTGTTATGGCTAGTATAATGTATATTATGATTATTTCCGAACCTATTATGGTTATTATGATGATTATTATGATTATTACGGGTCTTGGTATAATTATCACGGATATTATGATCATCATTAAGATTATTATGGTTACTCTGATTATTGTGATTATTGCTATGCTTATTAACATTACAATTACGATTATTATGATTATTGTAGTTATTATGATGATCACTATGATTATTATGGTTGTTAGTATGATTATTAGGATCAACATTCAGATTATTATGGCTATTATGATTTTTATTGTTATTATTGCTATTATAATGATAAATATGATTATTTCCAAGTTTATTACGGTTATTATTATAATTATTATGATTATTATGGTTATTATGATTATTATGGTTACTATGGCTAGTATAACGGTTATTATGATTATTTCTAAGCTTATTATGTTTATTATTATGGTTACTGTGATTATTATGGATCTTGGTATAATTATGATGAATATCATGATCATCATTAAGATCATTATGGTTATTGCGATTATTATGACTATTATGATTATTCTAGCTATTATGATTATTATGGTTATTATGGCTAGCATAGGGGTTATTATGATTATTCCAAACCTTATTATGTTTATTATTATGATTACTCTGATTGTTATATGTGTTAGTATAATTATGATGAATATTATGGTTATCATTAAGATCATTATGGTTATTACGATGATTATGGGTATTACGATAATCATAATGATTCTTAAGATTGTTTCTATTACTATTCTGTTTATTATGATGATTACTTTGATCATTATGGTTGTTAGTATTATTATTATGATCACCATTCTGATTATTATGGCTATTGTGATTTTTATGGCTATTATGACTATTGTAATGATTATTACGATTATTTCCAAGTTCATTATTGTTATTATTACGACTATTATGATTATTACGGCTATTATGACTATTATGGTTGTTATGGCTAGTATAATGTATATTATGATTATTTCCGAACCCATTATGGTTATTATTATGATTATTATGATTATTACGGATCTTGGTATAATTATCATGGATATTATGATCATCATTAAGATTATTATGGTTACTATGATTATTGTGATTATTGCTATGCTTATTAACATTACAATTACGATTATTATGATTATTGTAGTTATTATGATGATCACTATGATTATTATGGTTGTTAGTATGATTATTAGGATTAACATTCAGATTATTATGGCTATTATGATTTTTATGGTTATTATTGCTATTATACTGATAAATATGATTATTTCCAAGTTTATTACGGTTATTATTATGACTATTATGATTATTATAGTTATTACGATTATTATGGTTACTATGGCTAGTATAACTGTTATTATGATTATTTCAAGGCTTATTAAGTTTATTGTTGTGGTCACTATGATTATTATGGATCTTGGTATAATTATTATGAATATTATGGTCATCATTAAGATCATTATGGTTATTACGATGATTACGGTTATTACGATAATCATAATGATTATTAAGATTATTGCCATGACTATTCTGTTTATTATGATTATTACTATGATCATTATGGTTGTTAGTATGATTATTATGATCACCATTCAGATTATTATGGCCTTTGTGATTTTTATGGCTATTATGGCTATTGTAATGATTATTACGATTATTTCCAAGGTCATTATAGTTATTATATACGACTATTATGACTATTATGGCTATTATGACTATTATGGTTGTTATGGCTAGTATAAAGTATATTATGATTATTTCCGAACACATTAGAGTTATTAGTATGATTACTATGATTATTAAGGATCTTGGTATAATTATCATGGATATTATGATCATCATTAAGATTATTATGGTTACTATGATTATTTTGATTATTGCTATGCTTATTAACATTACAATTACGATTATTATGATTATTGTAGTTATTGTGACGATCACTATGACTATTATGGTTGTTAGTATGATTATTAGGATCAACATTCAGATTATTATGGCTATTATGATTTTGATTGTTATTATTGCTATTATAATGATAAATATGATTATTTCCAAGTTTCTTACGGTTATTATTATAATTATTATGATTATTATGGTTATTATGATTATTATGGTTACTATGGCTAGTATAACGGTTATTATGATTATTTCTAAGCTTATTATGTTTATTATTATGATTACTCTGATTGTTATATGTCTTAGTATAATTATGATGAATATTATGGTTATCATTAAGATCATTATGGTTATTACGATGATTATGGGTATTACGTTAAACATAATGATTCTTAAGATTATTTCTATGACTATTCTGTTTATTATGATGATTACTATGATCATTATGGTTGTTAGTATTATTATTATGATCACCATTCTGATTATTATGGCTATTGTGATTTTAATGACTATTATGACTATTGTAATGATTATTACGATTATTTCCTAGTTCATTATTGTTATTATTACGACTATTATGATTATTATGGCTATTATGACTATTATGGTTGTTATGGCTAGTATAATGTATATTATGATTATTTCCGAACCCATTATGGTTATTATTATGATTATTATGATTATTACGGATCTTGGTATAATTATCATGGATATTATGATCATCATTAGGATTATTATGGTTACTATGATTATTGTGATTATTGCTATGCTTATTAACATTACAATTACGATTATTATGATTATTGTAGTTATTGTGACGATCACTATGATTATTATGGTTGTTAGTATGATTATTAGGATCAACATTCAGATTATTATGGCTATTATGATTTTTATTGTTATTATTGCTATTATACTGATAAATATGATTATTGCCAAGTTTATTACGGTTATTATTATGACTATTATGATTATTATAGTTATTATGATTATTATGGTTACTATGGCTAGTATAACGGTTAGTATGATTATTTCAAGGCTTATTATGTTTATTGTTATGGTTACTATGATTATTATGGATCTTGGTATAATTATGATGAATATTATGGTCATCATTAAGATCATTATGGTTATTACGATGATTACGGTTATTACGATAATCGTAATGAATTATTAAGATTATTTGCATGACTATTCGGTTTATTATGATGATTACTATGATCATTATGGTTGTTAGTATGATTATTATGATCACCATTCTGATTATTATGGCTATTGTGATTTTTATGGCTATTATGACTATTGTAATGATTATTACGATTATTTCCAAGGTCATTATTGTTATTATTACAACTATTATGATTATTATGGCTATTATGACTATTATGGTTGTTATGGCTAGTATAATGTATATTATGATTATTTCCGAACCTATTATGGTTATTATGATGATTATTATGATTATTACGGGTCTTGGTATAATTATCACGGATATTATGATCATCATTAAGATTATTATGGTTACTCTGATTATTGTGATTATTGCTATGCTTATTAACATTACAATTACGATTATTATGATTATTGTAGTTATTATGATGATCACTATGATTATTATGGTTGTTAGTATGATTATTAGGATCAACATTCAGATTATTATGGCTATTATGATTTTTATTGTTATTATTGCTATTATAATGATAAATATGATTATTTCCAAGTTTATTACGGTTATTATTATAATTATTATGATTATTATGGTTATTATGATTATTATGGTTACTATGGCTAGTATAACGGTTATTATGATTATTTCTAAGCTTATTATGTTTATTATTATGGTTACTGTGATTATTATGGATCTTGGTATAATTATGATGAATATCATGATCATCATTAAGATCATTATGGTTATTGCGATTATTATGACTATTATGATTATTCTAGTTATTATGATTATTATGGCTATTATGGCTAGCATAGGGGTTATTATGATTATTCCAAACCTTATTATGTTTATTATTATGATTACTCTGATTGTTATATGTCTTAGTATAATTATGATGAATATTATGGTTATCATTAAGATCATTATGGTTATTACGATGATTATGGGTATTACGTTAATCATAATGATTCTTAAGATTATTTGCATGACTATTCGGTTTATTATGATGATTACTATGATCATTATGGTTGTTAGTATGATTATTATGATCACCATTCTGATTATTATGGCTATTGTGATTTTTATGGCTATTATGACTATTGTAATGATTATTACGATTATTTCCAAGGTCATTATTGTTATTATTACAACTATTATGATTATTATGGCTATTATGACTATTATGGTTGTTATGGCTAGTATAATGTATATTATGATTATTTCCGAACCTATTATGGTTATTATGATGATTATTATGATTATTACGGGTCTTGGTATAATTATCACGGATATTATGATCATCATTAAGATTATTATGGTTACTCTGATTATTGTGATTATTGCTATGCTTATTAACATTACAATTACGATTATTATGATTATTGTAGTTATTATGATGATCACTATGATTATTATGGTTGTTAGTATGATTATTAGGATCAACATTCAGATTATTATGGCTATTATGATTTTTATTGTTATTATTGCTATTATAATGATAAATATGATTATTTCCAAGTTTATTACGGTTATTATTATAATTATTATGATTATTATGGTTATTATGATTATTATGGTTACTATGGCTAGTATAACGGTTATTATGATTATTTCTAAGCTTATTATGATTATTATTATGATTACTCTGATTGTTATATGTCTTAGTATAATTATGATGAATATTATGGTTATCATTAAGATCATTATGGTTATTACGATGATTATGGGTATTACGTTAAACATAATGATTCTTAAGATTATTTCTATGACTATTCTGTTTATTATGATGATTACTATGATCATTATGGTTGTTAGTATTATTATTATGATCACCATTCTGATTATTATGGCTATTGTGATTTTTATGGCTATTATGACTATTGTAATGATTATTACGATTATTTCCAAGTTCATTATTGTTATTATTACGACTATTATGATTATTACGGCTATTATGACTATTATGGTTGTTATGGCTAGTATAATGTATATTATGATTATTTCCGAACCCATTATGGTTATTATTATGATTATTATGATTATTACGGATCTTGGTATAATTATCATGGATATTATGATCATCATTAAGATTATTATGGTTACTATGATTATTGTGATTATTGCTATGCTTATTAACATTACAATTACGATTATTATGATTATTGTAGTTATTATGATGATCACTATGATTATTATGGTTGTTAGTATGATTATTAGGATTAACATTCAGATTATTATGGCTATTATGATTTTTATGGTTATTATTGCTATTATACTGATAAATATGATCATTTCCAAGTTTATTACGGTTATTATTATGACTATTATGATTATTATAGTTATTACGATTATTATGGTTACTATGGCTAGTATAACTGTTATTATGATTATTTCAAGGCTTATTAAGTTTATTGTTGTGGTCACTATGATTATTATGGATCTTGGTATAATTATTATGAATATTATGGTCATCATTAAGATCATTATGGTTATTACGATGATTACGGTTATTACGATAATCATAATGATTATTAAGATTATTGCCATGACTATTCTGTTTATTATGATTATTACTATGATCATTATGGTTGTTAGTATGATTATTATGATCACCATTCAGATTATTATGGCCTTTGTGATTTTTATGGCTATTATGGCTATTGTAATGATTATTGCGATTATTTCCAAGGTCATTATAGTTATTATATACGACTATTATGACTATTATGGCTATTATGACTATTATGGTTGTTATGGCTAGTATAAAGTATATTATGATTATTTCCGAACCTATTATGGTTATTATGATGATTATTATGATTATTACGGGTCTTGGTATAATTATCACGGATATTATGATCATCATTAAGATTATTATGGTTACTCTGATTATTGTGATTATTGCTATGCTTATTAACGTTACAATTACGATTATTATGATTATTGTAGTTATTATGATGATCACTATGATTATTATGGTTGTTAGTATGATTATTAGGATCAACATTCAGATTATTACGGCTATTATGATTTTTATTGTTATTATTGCTATTATAATGATAAATATGATTATTTCCAAGTTTATTACGGTTATTATTATAATTATTATGGTTATTATGGATATTATGATTATTATGGTTACTATGGCTAGTATAACGGTTATTATGATTATTTCAAAGCTTATTATGTTTATTATTATGGTTACTATGCTTATTATGGATCTTGGTATACTTATGATGAATATCATGATCATCATTAAGATCATTATGGTTATTGCGATTATTATGACTATTATGATTATTCTAGTTATTATGATTATTATGGCTATTATGGCTAGCATAGGGGTTATTATGATTATTCCAAACCTTATTATGTTTATTATTATGATTACTCTGATTGTTATATGTCTTAGTATAATTATGATGAATATTATGGTTATCATTAAGATCATTATGGTTATTACGATGATTATGGGTATTACGTTAATCATAATGATTCTTAAGATTATTTGCATGACTATTCGGTTTATTATGATGATTACTATGATCATTATGGTTGTTAGTATGATTATTATGATCACCATTCTGATTATTATGGCTATTGTGATTTTTATGGCTATTATGACTATTGTAATGATTATTACGATTATTTCCAAGGTCATTATTGTTATTATTACAACTATTATGATTATTATGGCTATTATGACTATTATGGTTGTTATGGCTAGTATAATGTATATTATGATTATTTCCGAACCTATTATGGTTATTATGATGATTATTATGATTATTACGGGTCTTGGTATAATTATCACGGATATTATGATCATCATTAAGATTATTATGGTTACTCTGATTATTGTGATTATTGCTATGCTTATTAACATTACAATTACGATTATTATGATTATTGTAGTTATTATGATGATCACTATGATTATTATGGTTGTTAGTATGATTATTAGGATCAACATTCAGATTATTATGGCTATTATGATTTTTATTGTTATTATTGCTATTATAATGATAAATATGATTATTTCCAAGTTTATTACGGTTATTATTATAATTATTATGATTATTATGGTTATTATGATTATTATGGTTACTATGGCTAGTATAACGGTTATTATGATTATTTCTAAGCTTATTATGATTATTATTATGATTACTCTGATTGTTATATGTCTTAGTATAATTATGATGAATATTATGGTTATCATTAAGATCATTATGGTTATTACGATGATTATGGGTATTACGTTAAACATAATGATTCTTAAGATTATTTCTATGACTATTCTGTTTATTATGATGATTACTATGATCATTATGGTTGTTAGTATTATTATTATGATCACCATTCTGATTATTATGGCTATTGTGATTTTTATGGCTATTATGACTATTGTAATGATTATTACGATTATTTCCAAGTTCATTATTGTTATTATTACGACTATTATGATTATTACGGCTATTATGACTATTATGGTTGTTATGGCTAGTATAATGTATATTATGATTATTTCCGAACCCATTATGGTTATTATTATGATTATTATGATTATTACGGATCTTGGTATAATTATCATGGATATTATGATCATCATTAAGATTATTATGGTTACTATGATTATTGTGATTATTGCTATGCTTATTAACATTACAATTACGATTATTATGATTATTGTAGTTATTATGATGATCACTATGATTATTATGGTTGTTAGTATGATTATTAGGATTAACATTCAGATTATTATGGCTATTATGATTTTTATGGTTATTATTGCTATTATACTGATAAATATGATCATTTCCAAGTTTATTACGGTTATTATTATGACTATTATGATTATTATAGTTATTACGATTATTATGGTTACTATGGCTAGTATAACTGTTATTATGATTATTTCAAGGCTTATTAAGTTTATTGTTGTGGTCACTATGATTATTATGGATCTTGGTATAATTATTATGAATATTATGGTCATCATTAAGATCATTATGGTTATTACGATGATTACGGTTATTACGATAATCATAATGATTATTAAGATTATTGCCATGACTATTCTGTTTATTATGATTATTACTATGATCATTATGGTTGTTAGTATGATTATTATGATCACCATTCAGATTATTATGGCCTTTGTGATTTTTATGGCTATTATGGCTATTGTAATGATTATTGCGATTATTTCCAAGGTCATTATAGTTATTATATACGACTATTATGACTATTATGGCTATTATGACTATTATGGTTGTTATGGCTAGTATAAAGTATATTATGATTATTTCCGAACCTATTATGGTTATTATGATGATTATTATGATTATTACGGGTCTTGGTATAATTATCACGGATATTATGATCATCATTAAGATTATTATGGTTACTCTGATTATTGTGATTATTGCTATGCTTATTAACGTTACAATTACGATTATTATGATTATTGTAGTTATTATGATGATCACTATGATTATTATGGTTGTTAGTATGATTATTAGGATCAACATTCAGATTATTACGGCTATTATGATTTTTATTGTTATTATTGCTATTATAATGATAAATATGATTATTTCCAAGTTTATTACGGTTATTATTATAATTATTATGATTATTATGGTTATTATGATTATTATGGTTACTATGGCTAGTATAACGGTTATTATGATTATTTCTAAGCTTATTATGTTTATTATTATGGTTACTGTGATTATTATGGATCTTGGTATAATTATGATGAATATCATGATCATCATTAAGATCATTATGGTTATTGCGATTATTATGACTATTATGATTATTCTAGCTATTATGATTATTATGGTTATTATGGCTAGCATAGGGGTTATTATGATTATTCCAAACCTTATTATGTTTATTATTATGATTACTCTGATTGTTATATGTCTTAGTATAATTATGATGAATATTATGGTTATCATTAAGATCATTATGGTTATTACGATGATTATGGGTATTACGATAATCATAATGATTCTTAAGATTGTTTCTATTACTATTCTGTTTATTATGATGATTACTATGATCATTATGGTTGTTAGTATTATTATTATGATCACCATTCTGATTATTATGGCTATTGTGATTTTTATGGCTATTATGACTATTGTAATGATTATTACGATTATTTCCAAGTTCATTATTGTTATTATTACGACTATTATGATTATTACGGCTATTATGACTATTATGGTTGTTATGGCTAGTATAATGTATATTATGATTATTTCCGAACCCATTATCGTTATTATTATGATTATTATGATTATTACGGATCTTGGTATAATTATCATGGATATTATGATCATCATTAAGATTATTATGGTTACTATGATTATTGTGATTATTGCTATGCTTATTAACATTACAATTACGATTATTATGATTATTGTAGTTATTATGATGATCACTATGATTATTATGGTTGTTAGTATGATTATTAGGATTAACATTCAGATTATTATGGCTATTATGATTTTTATGGTTATTATTGCTATTATACTGATAAATATGATCATTTCCAAGTTTATTACGGTTATTATTATGACTATTATGATTATTATAGTTATTACGATTATTATGGTTACTATGGCTAGTATAACTGTTATTATGATTATTTCAAGGCTTATTAAGTTTATTGTTGTGGTCACTATGATTATTATGGATCTTGGTATAATTATTATGAATATTATGGTCATCATTAAGATCATTATGGTTATTACGATGATTACGGTTATTACGATAATCATAATGATTATTAAGATTATTGCCATGACTATTCTGTTTATTATGATTATTACTATGATCATTATGGTTGTTAGTATGATTATTATGATCACCATTCAGATTATTATGGCCTTTGTGATTTTTATGGCTATTATGGCTATTGTAATGATTATTGCGATTATTTCCAAGGTCATTATAGTTATTATATACGACTATTATGACTATTATGGCTATTATGACTATTATGGTTGTTATGGCTAGTATAAAGTATATTATGATTATTTCCGAACCTATTATGGTTATTATGATGATTATTATGATTATTACGGGTCTTGGTATAATTATCACGGATATTATGATCATCATTAAGATTATTATGGTTACTCTGATTATTGTGATTATTGCTATGCTTATTAACGTTACAATTACGATTATTATGATTATTGTAGTTATTATGATGATCACTATGATTATTATGGTTGTTAGTATGATTATTAGGATCAACATTCAGATTATTACGGCTATTATGATTTTTATTGTTATTATTGCTATTATAATGATAAATATGATTATTTCCAAGTTTATTACGGTTATTATTATAATTATTATGGTTATTATGGATATTATGATTATTATGGTTACTATGGCTAGTATAACGGTTATTATGATTATTTCAAAGCTTATTATGTTTATTATTATGGTTACTATGCTTATTATGGATCTTGGTATACTTATGATGAATATCATGATCATCATTAAGATCATTATGGTTATTGCGATTATTATGACTATTATGATTATTCTAGTTATTATGATTATTATGGCTATTATGGCTAGCATAGGGGTTATTATGATTATTCCAAACCTTATTATGTTTATTATTATGATTACTCTGATTGTTATATGTCTTAGTATAATTATGATGAATATTATGGTTATCATTAAGATCATTATGGTTATTACGATGATTATGGGTATTACGTTAATCATAATGATTCTTAAGATTATTTGCATGACTATTCGGTTTATTATGATGATTACTATGATCATTATGGTTGTTAGTATGATTATTATGATCACCATTCTGATTATTATGGCTATTGTGATTTTTATGGCTATTATGACTATTGTAATGATTATTACGATTATTTCCAAGGTCATTATTGTTATTATTACAACTATTATGATTATTATGGCTATTATGACTATTATGGTTGTTATGGCTAGTATAATGTATATTATGATTATTTCCGAACCTATTATGGTTATTATGATGATTATTATGATTATTACGGGTCTTGGTATAATTATCACGGATATTATGATCATCATTAAGATTATTATGGTTACTCTGATTATTGTGATTATTGCTATGCTTATTAACATTACAATTACGATTATTATGATTATTGTAGTTATTATGATGATCACTATGATTATTATGGTTGTTAGTATGATTATTAGGATCAACATTCAGATTATTATGGCTATTATGATTTTTATTGTTATTATTGCTATTATAATGATAAATATGATTATTTCCAAGTTTATTACGGTTATTATTATAATTATTATGATTATTATGGTTATTATGATTATTATGGTTACTATGGCTAGTATAACGGTTATTATGATTATTTCTAAGCTTATTATGATTATTATTATGATTACTCTGATTGTTATATGTCTTAGTATAATTATGATGAATATTATGGTTATCATTAAGATCATTATGGTTATTACGATGATTATGGGTATTACGTTAAACATAATGATTCTTAAGATTATTTCTATGACTATTCTGTTTATTATGATGATTACTATGATCATTATGGTTGTTAGTATTATTATTATGATCACCATTCTGATTATTATGGCTATTGTGATTTTTATGGCTATTATGACTATTGTAATGATTATTACGATTATTTCCAAGTTCATTATTGTTATTATTACGACTATTATGATTATTACGGCTATTATGACTATTATGGTTGTTATGGCTAGTATAATGTATATTATGATTATTTCCGAACCCATTATGGTTATTATTATGATTATTATGATTATTACGGATCTTGGTATAATTATCATGGATATTATGATCATCATTAAGATTATTATGGTTACTATGATTATTGTGATTATTGCTATGCTTATTAACATTACAATTACGATTATTATGATTATTGTAGTTATTATGATGATCACTATGATTATTATGGTTGTTAGTATGATTATTAGGATTAACATTCAGATTATTATGGCTATTATGATTTTTATGGTTATTATTGCTATTATACTGATAAATATGATCATTTCCAAGTTTATTACGGTTATTATTATGACTATTATGATTATTATAGTTATTACGATTATTATGGTTACTATGGCTAGTATAACTGTTATTATGATTATTTCAAGGCTTATTAAGTTTATTGTTGTGGTCACTATGATTATTATGGATCTTGGTATAATTATTATGAATATTATGGTCATCATTAAGATCATTATGGTTATTACGATGATTACGGTTATTACGATAATCATAATGATTATTAAGATTATTGCCATGACTATTCTGTTTATTATGATTATTACTATGATCATTATGGTTGTTAGTATGATTATTATGATCACCATTCAGATTATTATGGCCTTTGTGATTTTTATGGCTATTATGGCTATTGTAATGATTATTGCGATTATTTCCAAGGTCATTATAGTTATTATATACGACTATTATGACTATTATGGCTATTATGACTATTATGGTTGTTATGGCTAGTATAAAGTATATTATGATTATTTCCGAACCTATTATGGTTATTATGATGATTATTATGATTATTACGGGTCTTGGTATAATTATCACGGATATTATGATCATCATTAAGATTATTATGGTTACTCTGATTATTGTGATTATTGCTATGCTTATTAACGTTACAATTACGATTATTATGATTATTGTAGTTATTATGATGATCACTATGATTATTATGGTTGTTAGTATGATTATTAGGATCAACATTCAGATTATTACGGCTATTATGATTTTTATTGTTATTATTGCTATTATAATGATAAATATGATTATTTCCAAGTTTATTACGGTTATTATTATAATTATTATGGTTATTATGGATATTATGATTATTATGGTTACTATGGCTAGTATAACGGTTATTATGATTATTTCAAAGCTTATTATGTTTATTATTATGGTTACTATGCTTATTATGGATCTTGGTATACTTATGATGAATATCATGATCATCATTAAGATCATTATGGTTATTGCGATTATTATGACTATTATGATTATTCTAGTTATTATGATTATTATGGCTATTATGGCTAGCATAGGGGTTATTATGATTATTCCAAACCTTATTATGTTTATTATTATGATTACTCTGATTGTTATATGTCTTAGTATAATTATGATGAATATTATGGTTATCATTAAGATCATTATGGTTATTACGATGATTATGGGTATTACGTTAATCATAATGATTCTTAAGATTATTTGCATGACTATTCGGTTTATTATGATGATTACTATGATCATTATGGTTGTTAGTATGATTATTATGATCACCATTCTGATTATTATGGCTATTGTGATTTTTATGGCTATTATGACTATTGTAATGATTATTACGATTATTTCCAAGGTCATTATTGTTATTATTACAACTATTATGATTATTATGGCTATTATGACTATTATGGTTGTTATGGCTAGTATAATGTATATTATGATTATTTCCGAACCTATTATGGTTATTATGATGATTATTATGATTATTACGGGTCTTGGTATAATTATCACGGATATTATGATCATCATTAAGATTATTATGGTTACTCTGATTATTGTGATTATTGCTATGCTTATTAACATTACAATTACGATTATTATGATTATTGTAGTTATTATGATGATCACTATGATTATTATGGTTGTTAGTATGATTATTAGGATCAACATTCAGATTATTATGGCTATTATGATTTTTATTGTTATTATTGCTATTATAATGATAAATATGATTATTTCCAAGTTTATTACGGTTATTATTATAATTATTATGATTATTATGGTTATTATGATTATTATGGTTACTATGGCTAGTATAACGGTTATTATGATTATTTCTAAGCTTATTATGATTATTATTATGATTACTCTGATTGTTATATGTCTTAGTATAATTATGATGAATATTATGGTTATCATTAAGATCATTATGGTTATTACGATGATTATGGGTATTACGTTAAACATAATGATTCTTAAGATTATTTCTATGACTATTCTGTTTATTATGATGATTACTATGATCATTATGGTTGTTAGTATTATTATTATGATCACCATTCTGATTATTATGGCTATTGTGATTTTTATGGCTATTATGACTATTGTAATGATTATTACGATTATTTCCAAGTTCATTATTGTTATTATTACGACTATTATGATTATTACGGCTATTATGACTATTATGGTTGTTATGGCTAGTATAATGTATATTATGATTATTTCCGAACCCATTATGGTTATTATTATGATTATTATGATTATTACGGATCTTGGTATAATTATCATGGATATTATGATCATCATTAAGATTATTATGGTTACTATGATTATTGTGATTATTGCTATGCTTATTAACATTACAATTACGATTATTATGATTATTGTAGTTATTATGATGATCACTATGATTATTATGGTTGTTAGTATGATTATTAGGATTAACATTCAGATTATTATGGCTATTACGATTTTTATGGTTATTATTGCTATTATACTGATAAATATGATTATTTCCAAGTTTATTACGGTTATTATTATGACTATTATGATTATTATAGTTATTACGATTATTATGGTTACTATGGCTAGTATAACTGTTATTATGATTATTTCAAGGCTTATTAAGTTTATTGTTGTGGTCACTATGATTATTATGGATCTTGGTATAATTATTATGAATATTATGGTCATCATTAAGATCATTATGGTTATTACGATGATTACGGTTATTACGATAATCATAATGATTATTAAGATTATTGCCATGACTATTCTGTTTATTATGATTATTACTATGATCATTATGGTTGTTAGTATGATTATTATGATCACCATTCAGATTATTATGGCCTTTGTGATTTTTATGGCTATTATGGCTATTGTAATGATTATTACGATTATTTCCAAGGTCATTATAGTTATTATATACGACTATTATGACTATTATGGCTATTATGACTATTATGGTTGTTATGGCTAGTATAAAGTATATTATGATTATTTCCGAACCTATTATGGTTATTATGATGATTATTATGATTATTACGGGTCTTGGTATAATTATCACGGATATTATGATCATCATTAAGATTATTATGGTTACTCTGATTATTGTGATTATTGCTATGCTTATTAACGTTACAATTACGATTATTATGATTATTGTAGTTATTATGATGATCACTATGATTATTATGGTTGTTAGTATGATTATTAGGATCAACATTCAGATTATTACGGCTATTATGATTTTTATTGTTATTATTGCTATTATAATGATAAATATGATTATTTCCAAGTTTATTACGGTTATTATTATAATTATTATGGTTATTATGGATATTATGATTATTATGGTTACTATGGCTAGTATAACGGTTATTATGATTATTTCAAAGCTTATTATGTTTATTATTATGGTTACTATGCTTATTATGGATCTTGGTATACTTATGATGAATATCATGATCATCATTAAGATCATTATGGTTATTGCGATTATTATGACTATTATGATTATTCTAGTTATTATGATTATTATGGCTATTATGGCTAGCATAGGGGTTATTATGATTATTCCAAACCTTATTATGTTTATTATTATGATTACTCTGATTGTTATATGTCTTAGTATAATTATGATGAATATTATGGTTATCATTAAGATCATTATGGTTATTACGATGATTATGGGTATTACGTTAATCATAATGATTCTTAAGATTATTTCTACGACTATTCTGTTTATTATGATGATCACTATGATCATTATGGTTGTTAGTATTATTATTATGATCACCATTCTGATTATTATGGCTATTGTGATTTTAATGACTATTATGACTATTGTAATGATTATTACGATTATTTCCTAGTTCATTATTGTTATTATTACGACTATTATGATTATTATGGCTATTATGACTATTATGGTTGTTATGGCTAGTATAATGTATATTACGATTATTTCCGAACCCATTATGGTTATTATTATGATTATTATGATTATTACGGATCTTGGTATAATTATCATGGATATTATGATCATCATTAGGATTATTATGGTTACTATGATTATTGTGATTATTGCTATGCTTATTAACGTTACAATTACGATTATTATCATTATTGTAGTTATTATGATGATCACTATGATTATTATGGCTGTTAGTATGATGATTATGATCAACATTGAGATTATTATGGCTATTATGATTTTTATGGTTATTATTGCTATTATAATGATAAATATGATTATTTCCAAGTTTATTATGGTTATTATTATGACTATAATGATTATTATAGTTATTATTATTATTATGGTTATTATGGCTAGTATAAAGGTTATTATGATTATTTCAAAGCTTATTATGTTTATTATTATGATTACTCTGATTATTATTTGTCTTAGTATAATTATGATGAATATTATGGTCATCATTGAGATCATTATGGTTATTAAGGTGATTATGGTAATTACGTTAATAATAACGGTTATTAAGATTATTTCCATGACTATTCTGTTTATTATGATGATTACTATGATCATTATGGTTGTTAGTATGATTATTATGATCACCATTCTGATTATTATGGCTATTGTGATTTTTATGGCTATTATGACTATTATAATGATTATTACGATTGTCTCCTAGTTCATTATTGTTATTATTACGACTATTATGATTATTATGGCTTTTATGACTATTATGGTTGTTATGGCTAGTATAATGTATATTATGATTATCTCCGAACCCATTATGGTTATTAATATGATTATTATGATTATTACGGATCTTGGTATAATTATCATGGATGTTATGATCATCATTAAGATTATTATGGTTACTATGATTATTGTGATTATTGCTATGCTTATTAACATTACAATTACGATTACTATGATTATTGTAGTTATTATGATGATCACTATGATTATTATGGCTGTTAGTATGATTATTATGATCAACATTCAGATTATTATGGCTATTATGATTTTTATGGTTATTATTGCTATTTTAATGATAAATATGATTATTTCCAAGTTTATTACGCTTCTTATTATGACTATTATGATTATTATATTTATTATGATTATTATGGTTACTATGGCTAGTATAACGGTTATTATGATTATTTCAAAGCTTATTATGTTTATTATTATGGTTACTATGATTATTATGGATCTTGGTATAATTATGATGAATATAATGATCATCATTAAGATCATTATGGTTATTGCGATTATTATGACTATTATGATTACTCTAGTTATTATGATTATTATGGTTATTATGGCTAGTATAAAGGTTATTATGATTATTTCAAAGCTTATTATGCTTATTATTATGATTACTCCGATTATTATATGTCTAGTTATAATTATGATGAATATTATGGTCATCATTAAGATCATTATGGTTATTACGTTAATAATAATGATTATTAAGATTATTTCCATTACTATTCTGTTTATTATGATGATTACTATGATCATTATGGTTGTTAGTATGATTATTATGATCACCATTCAGATTATTATGGCTATTGTGATTTTTATGGCTATTATTGCTATTATACTGATAAATATGATTATTTCCAAGTTTATTACGGTTATTATTATGACTATTATGATTATTATAGTTATTACGATTATTATGGTTACTATGGCTAGTATAACTGTTATTATGATTATTTCAAGGCTTATTAAGTTTATTGTTGTGGTCACTATGATTATTATGGATCTTGGTATAATTATTATGAATATTATGGTCATCATTAAGATCATTATGGTTATTACGATGATTACGGTTATTACGATAATCATAATGATTATTAAGATTATTGCCATGACTATTCTGTTTATTATGATTATTACTATGATCATTATGGTTGTTAGTATGATTATTATGATCACCATTCAGATTATTATGGCCTTTGTGATTTTTATGGCTATTATGGCTATTGTAATGATTATTACGATTATTTCCAAGGTCATTATAGTTATTATATACGACTATTATGACTATTATGGCTATTATGACTATTATGGTTGTTATGGCTAGTATAAAGTATATTATGATTATTTCCGAACCTATTATGGTTATTATGATGATTATTATGATTATTACGGGTCTTGGTATAATTATCACGGATATTATGATCATCATTAAGATTATTATGGTTACTCTGATTATTGTGATTATTGCTATGCTTATTAACGTTACAATTACGATTATTATGATTATTGTAGTTATTATGATGATCACTATGATTATTATGGTTGTTAGTATGATTATTAGGATCAACATTCAGATTATTACGGCTATTATGATTTTTATTGTTATTATTGCTATTATAATGATAAATATGATTATTTCCAAGTTTATTACGGTTATTATTATAATTATTATGGTTATTATGGATATTATGATTATTATGGTTACTATGGCTAGTATAACGGTTATTATGATTATTTCAAAGCTTATTATGTTTATTATTATGGTTACTATGCTTATTATGGATCTTGGTATAATTATGATGAATATCATGATCATCATTAAGATCATTATGGTTATTGCGATTATTATGACTATTATGATTATTCTAGCTATTATGATTATTATGGCTATTATGGCTAGCATGGGGGTTATTATGATTATTCCAAACCTTATTATGTTTATTATTATGATTACTCTGATTGTTATATGTCTTAGTATAATTATGATGAATATTATGGTTATCATTAAGATCATTATGGTTATTACGATGATTATGGGTATTACGTTAATCATAATGATTCTTAAGATTATTTCCATGACTATTCTGTTTATTATGATGATTACTATGATCATTATGGTTGTTAGTATGATTATTATGATCACCATTCTGATTATTATGGCTATTGTGATTTTTATGGCTATTATGACTATTATAATGATTATTACGATTGTCTCCTAGTTCATTATTGTTATTATTACGACTATTATGATTATTATGGCTTTTATGACTATTATGGTTGTTATGGCTAGTATAATGTATATTATGATTATCTCCGAACCCATTATGGTTATTAATATGATTATTATGATTATTACGGATCTTGGTATAATTATCATGGATGTTATGATCATCATTAAGATTATTATGGTTACTATGATTATTGTGATTATTGCTATGCTTATTAACATTACAATTACGATTACTATGATTATTGTAGTTATTATGATGATCACTATGATTATTATGGCTGTTAGTATGATTATTATGATCAACATTCAGATTATTATGGCTATTATGATTTTTATGGTTATTATTGCTATTTTAATGATAAATATGATTATTTCCAAGTTTATTACGCTTCTTATTATGACTATTATGATTATTATATTTATTATGATTATTATGGTTACTATGGCTAGTATAACGGTTATTATGATTATTTCAAAGCTTATTATGTTTATTATTATGGTTACTATGATTATTATGGATCTTGGTATAATTATGATGAATATCATGATCATCATTAAGATCATTATGGTTATTGCGATTATTATGACTATTATGATTATTCTAGCTATTATGATTATTATGGTTATTATGGCTAGCATAGGGGTTATTATGATTATTCCAAACCTTATTATGTTTATTATTATGATTACTCTGATTGTTATATGTCTTAGTATAATTATGATGAATATTATGGTTATCATTAAGATCATTATGGTTATTACGATGATTATGGGTATTACGTTAATCATAATGATTCTTAAGATTGTTTCTATTACTATTCTGTTTATTATGATGATTACTATGATCATTATGGTTGTTAGTATTATTATTATGATCACCATTCTGATTATTATGGCTATTGTGATTTTTATGGCTATTATGACTATTGTAATGATTATTACGATTATTTCCAAGGTCATTATTGTTATTATTACAACTATTATGATTATTATGGCTATTATGACTATTATGGTTGTTATGGCTAGTATAACGGTTATTATGATTATTTCAAAGCTTATTATGTTTATTATTATGGTTACTATGCTTATTATGGATCTTGGTATACTTATGATGAATATCATGATCATCATTAAGATCATTATGGTTATTGCGATTATTATGACTATTACGATTATTCTAGTTATTATGATTATTATGGTTATTATGGCTAGCATAGGGGTTATTATGATTATTCCAAACCTTATTATGTTTATTATTATGATTACTCTGATTGTTATATTTCTTAGTATAATTATGATGAATATTATGGTTATCATTAAGATCATTATGGTTATTACGATGATTATGGTTATTACGTTAATCATAATGATTCTTAAGATTATTTCTATGACTATTCTGTTTATTATGATGATTACTATGATCATTATGGTTGTTAGTATTATTATTATGATCACCATTCTGATTATTATGGCTATTGTGATTTTTATGGCTATTATGACTATTGTAATGATTATTACGATTATTTCCAATTTCATTATTGTTATTATTACAACTATTATGATTATTATGGCTATTATGACTATTATGGTTGTTATGGCTAGTATAATGTATATTATGATTATTTCCGAACCCATTATGGTTATTATTATGATTATTATGATTATTACGTATCTTGATATAGTTATCATGAATATTATGATCATCATTAAGATTATTACGGTTACTATGATTATTGTGATTATTTCTCTGCTTATTAACATTACAATTACGATTATTATGATTATTGTAGATATTATGATGATCACTATGACCATTATGGTTGTTAGTATGATTATTATGATCACGATTCTGATTATTATGGCTATTGTGATTTTTATGGCTATTATGACTATTATAATGATTATTACGATTATTTCCAAGTTCATTATTGTTATTATTACGACTATTATGATTATTATGGCTATTATGACTATTATGGTTGTTATGGCTGGTATAAAGTATGGTATGATTATTTCCGAACACATTAGGGTTATTATTATGATTATTATGATTATTACGGATCTTGGTATAATTATCATGGATATTATGATCATCATTAAAATTATTATGGTTACTATGATTATTGTGATTATTGCTATGCTTATTAACATTACAATTACGATTACTATGATTATTGTAGTTATTATGATGATCACTATGATTATTATGGTTGTTAGTATGATTATTAGGATCAACATTCAGATTATTATGGCTATTATGACTATTATGGTTGTTATGGCAAGTATAATGTATATTATGATTATTTCCGAACACATTAGGGTTATTATTATGATTATTATGATTATTACGGATCTTGGTATAATTATCATGGATATTATGATCATCATTAAAATTATTATGGTTACTATGATTATTGTGATTATTGCTATGCTTATTAACATTACAATTACGATTATTATGATTATTGTAGTTATTATGATGATCACTATGATTATTATGGTTGTTAGTATGATTATTAGGATCAACATTCAGATTATTATGGCTATTATGATTTTTATGGTTATTATTGCTATTATAATGATAAATATGATTATTTCCAAGTTTATTAGGGTTATTATTACAATTATTATGATTATTATGGTTATTATGATTATTATGGCAAGTATAATGCTTATTATTAATATTTCCAAGCTTATTATGGTTGTTACTATAATTATTACGATTATTATGGTTATTACGATTATTATGGTTACTATGGCTAGTATAACGGTTATTATGATTATTTCAAAGCTTATTATGGTTATTACTATAATTATTATGATTATTATGGTTATTATGATTATTATGGTTACTATGGCTAGTATAACGGCTATTATGATTATTTCAAAGCTTATTATGCTTATTACTATAATTATTATGATTATTATGGTTATTATGATTATTATGGTTACTATGGCTAGTATAACGGTTATTATGATTATTTCAAAGCTTATTATGTCTATTATTATGGTTACTATGCTTATTATGGATCTTGGTATAATTATGACGAATATCATGATCATCATTAAGATCATTATGGTTATTGCGATTATTATGACTATTATGATTATTCTAGGTATTATGATTATTATGGTTATTATGGCCAGTGTAAAGGTTATTATGATTATTTCAAAGCTTATTATGTTTATTATTACGATTACTCTGATTATTATTTGTCTTAGTATAATTATGATGAATATTATGGTCATCATTAAGATCATTATGGTTATTACGATGATTACGGTTATTACGATAATCATAATGATTATTAAGATTATTGCCATGACTATTCTGTTCATTATGATGACTACTATGATCATTATGGTTGTTAGTATGATTATTATGGTCACCATTCTGATTATTATGGCTATTGTGATTTTTATGGCTATTATGACTATTGTAATGATTATTACGATTATTTCGAATTCCATTATTGTTATTATTACAACTATTATGATTATTATGGCTATTATGACTATTATGGTTGTTATGGCTAGTATAATGTATATTATGATTATTTCCGAACCCATTATGGTTATTATTATGATTATTATGATTATTACGTATCTTGATATAATTATCATGAATATTATGGTCATCATTAAGATTATTACGGTTACTATGATTATTGTGATTATTTCTCTGCTTATTAACATTACAATTACGATTATTATGATTATTGTAGATATTATGATGATCACTATGACCATTATGGTTGTTAGTATGATTATTATGATCACGATTCTGATTATTATGGCTATTGTGATTTTTATGGCTATTATGACTATTATAATGATTATTACGATTATTTCCTAGTTCATTATTGTTATTATTACGACTATTATGATTATTATGGCTATTATGACTATTATGGTTGTTATGGCTGGTATAAAGTATGGTATGATTATTTCCGAACACATTAGGGTTATTATTATGATTATTATGATTATTACGGATCTTGGTATAATTATCATGGATATTATGATCATCATTAGGATTATTATGGTTACTATGATTATTGTGATTATTGCTACGCTTATTAACGTTACAATTACGATTATTATCATTACGGTAGTTATTATGATGATCACTATGATTATTATGGCTGTTAGTATGATGATTATGATCAACATTGAGATTATTATGGCTATTATGATTTTTATGGTTATTATTGCTATTATAATGATAAATATGATTATTTCCAAGTTTATTATGGTTATTATTATGACTATTCTGATTATTATAGTTATTATGATTATTATGGTTATTATGGCTAGTATAAAGGTTATTATTATTATTTCAAAGCTTATTATGTTTATTATTATGATTACTCTGATTTTTATTTGTCTTAGTATAATTATGATGAATATTATGGTCATCATTGAGATCATTATGGTTATTAAGGTGATTATGGTAATTACGTTAATAATAACGGTTATTAAGATTATTTCCATGACTATTCTGTTTATTATGATGATTACTATGATCATTATGGTTGTTAGTATGATTATTATGATCACCATTCTGATTATTATGGCTATTGTGATTTTTATGGCTATTATGACTATTGTAATGATTATTACGACTATTTCCAAGTTCATTATTGTTATTATTACGACTATTATGATTATTATGGCTATTATGACTATTATGGTTGTTATGGCTAGTATAATGTATATTATGATTATTTCCGAACCTATTATGGTTATTATTATGATTATTATGATTATTACGGATCTTGGTATAATTATCATGGATATTATGATCATCATTAAGATTATTATGGTTTCTATGATTATTGTGATTATTGCTATGCTTATTAACATTACAATTACGATTATTATGATAATTGTAGTTATTATGATGATCACTATGATTATTATGGCTGTTAGTATGATTATTATGATCAACATTCAGATTATTATGGCTATTATGATTTTTATGGTTATTATTGCTATTATAATGATAAATATGATTATTTCCAAGTTTATTACGCTTCTTATTATGACTATTATGATTATTATATTTATTATGATTATTATGGTTACTATGGCTAGTATAACGGTTATTATGATTATTTCAAAGCTTATTATGTTTATTATTATGGTTACTATGTATATTATGGATCTTGGTATAATTATGATGAATATAATGATCATCATTAAGATCATTATGGTTATTGCGATTATTATGACTATTATGATTACTCTAGATATTATGATTATTATGGTTATTATGGCTAGTATAAAGGTTATTATGATTATTTCAAAGCTTATTATGCTTATTATTATGATTACTCCGATTATTATATGTCTAGTTATAATTATGATGAATATTATGGTCATCATTAAGATCATTATGGTTATTACGTTAATAATAATGATTATTAAGATTATTTCCATTACTATTCTGTTTATTATGATGATTACTATGATCATTATGGTTGTTAGTATGATTATTATGATCACCATTCAGATTATTATGGCTATTGTGATTTTTATGGCTATTATGGCTATTGTAATGATTACTACGATTATTTCCAAGGTCATTATAGTTATTATATACGACTATTATGACTATTATGGCTATTATGACTATTATGGTTGTTATGGCTAGTATAAAGTATATTATGATTATTTCCGAACCTATTATGGTTATTATGATGATTATTATGATTATTACGGGTCTTGGTATAATTATCACGGATATTATGATCATCACTAAGATTATTATGGTTACTCTGATTATTGTGATAATTGCTATGCTTATTAACATTACAATTACGATTATTATGATTATTGTAGTTATTATGATGATCACTATGATTAATATGGTTGTTAGTATGATTATTAGGATCAACATTCCGATTATTATGGCTATTATGATTTTTATTGTTATTATTGCTATTATAATGAAAAATATGATTATTTCCAAGTTTATTATGGTTATTATTATGACTATTATGATTATTATAGTTATTATGATTATTATGGTTATTATGGCTAGTATAATGCTTATTATGATTATTTCCAAGCTTATTATGGTTATTATTATAATTATTACGATGAGTATAGTTATTATGATTATTATGGCTACTATGGCTAGTATAACGGTTATTATGATTATTTCAATGCTTATTATGTTTATTATTATTCTTACTATGATTATTATGGATCTTGGTATAATTATGATGAATATAATGATCATCATTAAGATCATTATGGTTATTGCGATTATTATGACTATTATGATTACTCTAGTTATTATGATTATTATGGTTATTATGGCTAGTATAAAGGTTATTATGATTATTTCAAAGTTTATTATGCTTATTATTATGATTACTCTGATTATTATATGTCTAGGTATAATTATGATGAATATTACGGTCATCATTAAGATCATTATGGTTATTACGTTAATAATAATGATTATTAAGATTATTTCCATGACTATTCGGTTTATTATGATGATTACTATGATCATTATGGTTGTTAGTATGATTATTATGGTCACCATTCTGATTATTATGGCTATTGTGATTTTTATGGCTATTATGACTATTGTAATGATTATTACGATTATTTCCAAGGTCATTATTGTTATTATTACAACTATTATGATTATTATGGCTATTATGACTATTATGGTTGTTATGGCTAGTATAATGTATATTATGATTATTTCCGAACCCATTATGGTTATTATTATGATTATTATGATTATTACGGATCTTGATATAATTATCATGAATATTATGATCATCGTTAAGATTATTACGGTTACTATGATTATTGTGATTATTGCTCTGCTTATTAACATTACAATTACGATTATTATGATTATTGTAGATATTATGACGATCACTATGATCATTATGGTTGTTAGTATGATTATTATGATCACGATTCTGATTATTATGGCTATTGTGATTTTTATGGCTATTATGACTATTATAATGATTATTACGATTATTTCCAAGTTCATTATTGTTATTATTACGACTATTACGATTATTATGGCTATTATGACTATTATGGTTGTTATGGCTAGTATAAAGTATATTATGATTATTTCCGAACACATTAGGGTTATTATTATGATTATTATGATTATTACGGATCTTGGTATAATTATCATGGATATTATGATCATCATTAGAATTATTATGGTTACTATGATTATTGTGATTATTGCTATGCTTATTAACATTACAATTACGATTATTATGATTATTGTACTTATTATGATGATCACTATGATTATTATGGTTGTTAGATTGATTATTAGGATCAACATTCAGATTATTATGGCTATTATGACTATTATGGTTGTTATGGCAAGTATAATGTATATTATGATTATTTCCGAACACATTAGAGTTATTATTATGATTATTATGATTATTACGGATGTTGGTATAATTATCATGGATATTATGATCATCATTAAGATTATTATGGTTACTATGATTATTGTGATTATTGCTATGCTTATTAACATTACAATTACGATTATTATGATTATTGTAGTTATTATGATGATCACTATGACTATTATGGCTGTTAGTATGATTATTATGATCAACATTCAGATTATTATGGCTATTATGATTTTTATGGTTATTATTGCTATTATAATGATAAATATGACTGTTTCCAAGTTTATTATGGTTATTATTATGACTATTATGATTATTATAGTCATTATGATTATTATGGCTAGTATAATGCTTATTATGATTATTTCCAAGCTTATTATGGTTATTACTATAATTATTATGATTATTAAGGTTATTATGATTATTATGGTTACTATGGCTAGTATAACGGTTATTATGATTATTTCAAAGCTTATTATGTTTATTATTATGGTTACTATGCTTATTATGGATCTTGGTATACTTATGATGAATATCATGATCATCATTAAATCATTATGGTTATTGCGATTATTATGACTATTATGATTATTCTAGTTATTATGATTATTATGGTTATTATGGCTAGCATAGGGGTTATTATGATTATTCCAAACCTTATTATGTTTATTATTATGATTACTCTGATTGTTATATGTCTTAGTATAATTATGATGAATATTATGGTAATCATTAAGATCATTATGGTTATTACGATGATTATGGTTATTACGTTAATCATAATGATTCTTAAGATTATTTCTATGACTATTCTGTTTATTATGATGATTACTATGATCATTATGGTTGTTAGTATTATTATTATGATCACCATTCTGATTATTATGGCTATTGTGATTTTTATGGCTATTATGACTATTGTAATGATTATTACGATTATTTCCAATTTCATTATTGTTATTATTACAACTATTATGATTATTATGGCTATTATGACTATTATGGTTGTTATGGCTAGTATAATGTATATTATGATTATTTCCGAACCCATTATGGTTATTAATATGATTATTATGATTATTACGGATCTTGGTATAATTATCATGGATATTATGATCATCATTAAGATTATTATGGTTACTATGATTATTGTGATTATTGCTATGCTTATTAACATTACAATTACGATTATTATGATTATTGTAGTTATTATGATGATCACTATGATTATTATGGTTGTTAGTATGATTATTAGGATTAACATTCAGATTATTATGGATATTATGATTTTTATGGTTATTATTGCTATTATACTGATAAATATGATTATTTCCAAGTTTATTACGGTTATTATTATGACTATTATGATTATTATAGTTATTATGATTATTATGGTTACTATGGCTAGTATAACGGTTATTATGATTATTTCAAGGCTTATTATGTTTATTGTTATGGTTACTATGATTATTATGGATCTTGGTATAATTATGATGAATATTATGGTCATCATTAAGATCATTATGGTTATTACGATGATTACGGTTATTACGATAATCATAATGATTATTAAGATTATTGCCACGACTATTCTGTTTATTATGATGATTACTATGATCATTATGGTTGTTAGTTTGATTATTATGACCACCATTCAGATTATTACGGCTATTGTGATTTTTATTGCTATTATGGCTATTATAATGATTATTACGATTATTTCCAAGTTCATTATTGTTATTATTACGACTATTATGATTATTATGGCTATTATGACTATTATAGTTGTTAGGGGTAGTATAATGTATATTATGATTATTTCCGAACCTATTATGGTTATTATTATGATTATTATGATTATTACGGATCTTGGTATAATTATCATGGATATTATGATCATCATTAAGATTATTATGGTTTCTATGATTATTGTGATTATTGCTACGCTTATTAACATTACAATTACGATTATTATGATAATTGTAGTTATTATGATGATCACTATGATTATTATGGCTGTTAGTATGATTATTATGATCAACATTCAGATTATTATGGCTATTATGATTTTTATGGTTATTATTGCTATTATAATGATAAATATGATTATTTGCAAGTTTATTACGCTTCTTATTATGACTATTATGATTATTATATTTATTATGATTATTATGGTTACAATGGCTAGTATAATGTATATTATGATTATTTCCGAACCCATTATGGTTATTATTATGATTATTATGATTATTACGGATCTTGGTATAATTATCATGGATATTATGATCATCATTAGGATTATTATGGTTACTATGATTATTGTGATTATTGCTATGCTTATTAACGTTACAATTACGATTATTATCATTATTGTAGTTATTATGATGATCACTATGATTATTATGGCTGTTAGTATGATGATTATGATCAACATTGAGATTATTATGGCTATTATGATTTTTATGGTTATTATTGCTATTATAATGATAAATATGATTATTTCCAAGTTTATTATGGTTATTATTATGACTATTCTGATTATTATAGTTATTATGATTATTATGGTTATTATGGCTAGTATAAATGTTATTATTATTATTTCAAAGCTTATTATGTTTATTATTATGATTACTCTGATTATTATTTGTCTTAGTATAATTATGATGAATATTATGGTCATCATTGAGATCATTATGGTTATTAAGGTGATTATGGTAATTACGTTAATAATAACGGTTATTAAGATTATTTCCATGACTATTCTGTTTATTATGATGATTACTATGATCATTATGGTTGTTAGTATGATTATTATGATCACCATTCTGATTATTACGGCTATTGTGATTTTTATGGCTATTATGACTATTATAATGATTATTACGATTATTTCCTAGTTCATTATTCTTATTATTACGACTTTTATGGTTATTATGGCTATTATGACTATTATGGTTGTTATGGCTAGTATAATGTATATTATGATTATTTCCGAACCCATTATGGTTATTATTATGATTATTATGATTATTACGTGTCTTGGTATAATTATCATGGATATTATGATCATCATTAGGATTATTATGGTTACTATGACTATTGTGATTATTGCTACGCTTATTAACGTCACAATTACGATTATTATCATTACGGTAGTTATTATGATGATCACTATGATTATTATGGCTGTTAGTATGATGATTATGATCAACATTGAGATTATTATGGCTATTATGATTTTTATGATTATTATTGCTATTATAATGATAAATATGGTTATTTCCAAGTTTATTATGGTTATTATTATGACTATTCTGATTATTATAGTTATTATGATTATTATGGTTATTATGGCTAGTATAAAGGTTATTATTATTATTTCAAAGCTTATTATGTTTATTATTATGATTACTCTGATTATTATTTGTCTTAGTATAATTATGTTGAATATTATGGTCATCATTGAGATCATTATGGTTATTAAGGTGATTATGGTAATTACGTCAATAATAACGGTTATTAAGATTATTTCCATGACTATTCTGTTTATTATGATGATTACTATGATCATTATGGTTGTTAGTATGATTATTATGATCACCATTCTGATTATTATGGCTATTGTGATTTTTATGGCTATTATGACTATTGTAATGATTATTACGATTATTTCCAAGGTCATTATTGTTATTATTACAACTATTATGATTATTATGGCTATTATGACTATTATGGTTGTTATGGCTAGTATAACGGTTATTATGATTATTTCAAAGCTTATTATGTTTATTATTATGGTTACTATGCTTATTATGGATCTTGGTATACTTATGATGAATATCATGATCATCATTAAGATCATTATGGTTATTGCGATTATTATGACTATTACGATTATTCTAGTTATTATGATTATTATGGTTATTATGGCTAGCATAGGGGTTATTATGATTATTCCAAACCTTATTATGTTTATTATTATGATTACTCTGATTGTTATATTTCTTAGTATAATTATGATGAATATTATGGTTATCATTAAGATCATTATGGTTATTACGATGATTATGGTTATTACGTTAATCATAATGATTCTTAAGATTATTTCTATGACTATTCTGTTTATTATGATGATTACCATGATCATTATGGTTGTTAGTATTATTATTATGATCACCATTCTGATTATTATGGCTATTGTGATTTTTATGGCTATTATGACTATTGTAATGATTATTACGATTATTTCCAATTTCATTATTGTTATTATTACAACTATTATGATTATTATGGCTATTATGACTATTATGGTTGTTATGGCTAGTATAATGTATATTATGATTATTTCCGAACCCATTATGGTTATTATTATGATTATTATGATTATTACGTATCTTGATATAGTTATCATGAATATTATGATCATCATTAAGATTATTACGGTTACTATGATTATTGTGATTATTTCTCTGCTTATTAACATTACAATTACGATTATTATGATTATTGTAGATATTATGATGATCACTATGACCATTATGGTTGTTAGTATGATTATTATGATCACGATTCTGATTATTATGGCTATTGTGATTTTTATGGCTATTATGACTATTATAATGATTATTACGATTATTTCCAAGTTCATTATTGTTATTATTACGACTATTATGATTATTATGGCTATTATGACTATTATGGTTGTTATGGCTGGTATAAAGTATGGTATGATTATTTCCGAACACATTAGGGTTATTATTATGATTATTATGATTATTACGGATCTTGGTATAATTATCATGGATATTATGATCATCATTAAAATTATTATGGTTACTATGATTATTGTGATTATTGCTATGCTTATTAACATTACAATTACGATTACTATGATTATTGTAGTTATTATGATGATCACTATGATTATTATGGTTGTTAGTATGATTATTAGGATCAACATTCAGATTATTATGGCTATTATGACTATTATGGTTGTTATGGCAAGTATAATGTATATTATGATTATTTCCGAACACATTAGGGTTATTATTATGATTATTATGATTATTACGGATCTTGGTATAATTATCATGGATATTATGATCATCATTAAAATTATTATGGTTACTATGATTATTGTGATTATTGCTATGCTTATTAACATTACAATTACGATTATTATGATTATTGTAGTTATTATGATGATCACTATGATTATTATGGTTGTTAGTATGATTATTAGGATCAACATTCAGATTATTATGGCTATTATGATTTTTATGGTTATTATTGCTATTATAATGATAAATATGATTATTTCCAAGTTTATTAGGGTTATTATTACAATTATTATGATTATTATGGTTATTATGATTATTATGGCAAGTATAATGCTTATTATTAATATTTCCAAGCTTATTATGGTTGTTACTATAATTATTACGATTATTATGGTTATTACGATTATTATGGTTACTATGGCTAGTATAACGGTTATTATGATTATTTCAAAGCTTATTATGGTTATTACTATAATTATTATGATTATTATGGTTATTATGATTATTATGGTTACTATGGCTAGTATAACGGCTATTATGATTATTTCAAAGCTTATTATGCTTATTACTATAATTATTATGATTATTATGGTTATTATGATTATTATGGTTACTATGGCTAGTATAACGGTTATTATGATTATTTCAAAGCTTATTATGTCTATTATTATGGTTACTATGCTTATTATGGATCTTGGTATAATTATGACGAATATCATGATCATCATTAAGATCATTATGGTTATTGCGATTATTATGACTATTATGATTATTCTAGGTATTATGATTATTATGGTTATTATGGCCAGTGTAAAGGTTATTATGATTATTTCAAAGCTTATTATGTTTATTATTACGATTACTCTGATTATTATTTGTCTTAGTATAATTATGATGAATATTATGGTCATCATTAAGATCATTATGGTTATTACGATGATTACGGTTATTACGATAATCATAATGATTATTAAGATTATTGCCATGACTATTCTGTTCATTATGATGACTACTATGATCATTATGGTTGTTAGTATGATTATTATGGTCACCATTCTGATTATTATGGCTATTGTGATTTTTATGGCTATTATGACTATTGTAATGATTATTACGATTATTTCCAATTCCATTATTGTTATTATTACAACTATTATGATTATTATGGCTATTATGACTATTATGGTTGTTATGGCTAGTATAATGTATATTATGATTATTTCCGAACCCATTATGGTTATTATTATGATTATTATGATTATTACGTATCTTGATATAATTATCATGAATATTATGGTCATCATTAAGATTATTACGGTTACTATGATTATTGTGATTATTTCTCTGCTTATTAACATTACAATTACGATTATTATGATTATTGTAGATATTATGATGATCACTATGACCATTATGGTTGTTAGTATGATTATTATGATCACGATTCTGATTATTATGGCTATTGTGATTTTTATGGCTATTATGACTATTATAATGATTATTACGATTATTTCCTAGTTCATTATTGTTATTATTACGACTATTATGATTATTATGGCTATTATGACTATTATGGTTGTTATGGCTGGTATAAAGTATGGTATGATTATTTCCGAACACATTAGGGTTATTATTATGATTATTATGATTATTACGGATCTTGGTATAATTATCATGGATATTATGATCATCATTAGGATTATTATGGTTACTATGATTATTGTGATTATTGCTACGCTTATTAACGTTACAATTACGATTATTATCATTACGGTAGTTATTATGATGATCACTATGATTATTATGGCTGTTAGTATGATGATTATGATCAACATTGAGATTATTATGGCTATTATGATTTTTATGGTTATTATTGCTATTATAATGATAAATATGATTATTTCCAAGTTTATTATGGTTATTATTATGACTATTCTGATTATTATAGTTATTATGATTATTATGGTTATTATGGCTAGTATAAAGGTTATTATTATTATTTCAAAGCTTATTATGTTTATTATTATGATTACTCTGATTTTTATTTGTCTTAGTATAATTATGATGAATATTATGGTCATCATTGAGATCATTATGGTTATTAAGGTGATTATGGTAATTACGTTAATAATAACGGTTATTAAGATTATTTCCATGACTATTCTGTTTATTATGATGATTACTATGATCATTATGGTTGTTAGTATGATTATTATGATCACCATTCTGATTATTATGGCTATTGTGATTTTTATGGCTATTATGACTATTGTAATGATTATTACGACTATTTCCAAGTTCATTATTGTTATTATTACGACTATTATGATTATTATGGCTATTATGACTATTATGGTTGTTATGGCTAGTATAATGTATATTATGATTATTTCCGAACCTATTATGGTTATTATTATGATTATTATGATTATTACGGATCTTGGTATAATTATCATGGATATTATGATCATCATTAAGATTATTATGGTTTCTATGATTATTGTGATTATTGCTATGCTTATTAACATTACAATTACGATTATTATGATAATTGTAGTTATTATGATGATCACTATGATTATTATGGCTGTTAGTATGATTATTATGATCAACATTCAGATTATTATGGCTATTATGATTTTTATGGTTATTATTGCTATTATAATGATAAATATGATTATTTCCAAGTTTATTACGCTTCTTATTATGACTATTATGATTATTATATTTATTATGATTATTATGGTTACTATGGCTAGTATAACGGTTATTATGATTATTTCAAAGCTTATTATGTTTATTATTATGGTTACTATGTATATTATGGATCTTGGTATAATTATGATGAATATAATGATCATCATTAAGATCATTATGGTTATTGCGATTATTATGACTATTATGATTACTCTAGATATTATGATTATTATGGTTATTATGGCTAGTATAAAGGTTATTATGATTATTTCAAAGCTTATTATGCTTATTATTATGATTACTCCGATTATTATATGTCTAGTTATAATTATGATGAATATTATGGTCATCATTAAGATCATTATGGTTATTACGTTAATAATAATGATTATTAAGATTATTTCCATTACTATTCTGTTTATTATGATGATTACTATGATCATTATGGTTGTTAGTATGATTATTATGATCACCATTCAGATTATTATGGCTATTGTGATTTTTATGGCTATTATGGCTATTGTAATGATTACTACGATTATTTCCAAGGTCATTATAGTTATTATATACGACTATTATGACTATTATGGCTATTATGACTATTATGGTTGTTATGGCTAGTATAAAGTATATTATGATTATTTCCGAACCTATTATGGTTATTATGATGATTATTATGATTATTACGGGTCTTGGTATAATTATCACGGATATTATGATCATCACTAAGATTATTATGGTTACTCTGATTATTGTGATAATTGCTATGCTTATTAACATTACAATTACGATTATTATGATTATTGTAGTTATTATGATGATCACTATGATTAATATGGTTGTTAGTATGATTATTAGGATCAACATTCCGATTATTATGGCTATTATGATTTTTATTGTTATTATTGCTATTATAATGATAAATATGATTATTTCCAAGTTTATTACGGTTATTATTATAATTATTATGATTATTATGGTTATTATGATTATTATGGTTACTATGGCTAGTATAACGGTTATTATGATTATTTCTAAGCTTATTATGTTTATTATTATGGTTACTATGATTATTATGGATCTTGGTATAATTATGATGAATATCATGATCATCATTAAGATCATTATGGTTATTGCGATTATTATCACTATTATGATTATTCTAGTTATTATGATTATTATGGTTATTATGGCTAGCATAGGGGTTATTATGATTATTCCAAACCTTATTATGTTTATTATTATGATTACTCTGATTGTTATATGTCTTAGTATAATTATGATGAATATTATGGTTATCATTAAGATCATTATGGTTATTACGATGATTATGGGTCTTACGTTAATCATAATGATTCTTAAGATTGTTTCTATTACTATTCTGTTTATTATGATGATTACTATGATCATTATGGTTGTTAGTATTATTATTATGATCACCATTCTGATTATTATGGCTATTGTGATTTTTATGGCTATTATGACTATTGTAATGATTATTACGACTATTTCCAAGTTCATTATTGTTATTATTATGACTATTATGGTTGTTATGGCTAGTATAATGTATATTATGATTATTTCCGAACCCATTATGGTTATTATTATGATTATTATGATTATTACGGATCTTGGTATAATTATCATGGATATTATGATCATCATTAGGATTATTATGGTTACTATGATTATTGTGATTATTGCTATGCTTATTAACGTTACAATTACGATTATTATCATTATTGTAGTTATTATGATGATCACTATGATTATTATGGCTGTTAGTATGATGATTATGATCAACATTGAGATTATTATGGCTATTATGATTTTTATGGTTATTATTGCTATTATAATGAAAAATATGATTATTTCCAAGTTTATTATGGTTATTATTATGACTATTATGATTATTATAGTTATTATGATTATTATGGTTATTATGGCTAGTATAATGCTTATTATGATTATTTCCAAGCTTATTATGGTTATTATTATAATTATTACGATGAGTATAGTTATTATGATTATTATGGCTACTATGGCTAGTATAACGGTTATTATGATTATTTCAATGCTTATTATGTTTATTATTATTCTTACTATGATTATTATGGATCTTGGTATAATTATGATGAATATAATGATCATCATTAAGATCATTATGGTTATTGCGATTATTATGACTATTATGATTACTCTAGTTATTATGATTATTATGGTTATTATGGCTAGTATAAAGGTTATTATGATTATTTCAAAGTTTATTATGCTTATTATTATGATTACTCTGATTATTATATGTCTAGGTATAATTATGATGAATATTACGGTCATCATTAAGATCATTATGGTTATTACGTTAATAATAATGATTATTAAGATTATTTCCATGACTATTCGGTTTATTATGATGATTACTATGATCATTATGGTTGTTAGTATGATTATTATGGTCACCATTCTGATTATTATGGCTATTGTGATTTTTATGGCTATTATGACTATTGTAATGATTATTACGATTATTTCCAAGGTCATTATTGTTATTATTACAACTATTATGATTATTATGGCTATTATGACTATTATGGTTGTTATGGCTAGTATAATGTATATTATGATTATTTCCGAACCCATTATGGTTATTATTATGATTATTATGATTATTACGGATCTTGATATAATTATCATGAATATTATGATCATCGTTAAGATTATTACGGTTACTATGATTATTGTGATTATTGCTCTGCTTATTAACATTACAATTACGATTATTATGATTATTGTAGATATTATGATGATCACTATGATCATTATGGTTGTTAGTATGATTATTATGATCACGATTCTGATTATTATGGCTATTGTGATTTTTATGGCTATTATGACTATTATAATGATTATTACGATTATTTCCAAGTTCATTATTGTTATTATTACGACTATTACGATTATTATGGCTATTATGACTATTATGGTTGTTATGGCTAGTATAAAGTATATTATGATTATTTCCGAACACATTAGGGTTATTATTATGATTATTATGATTATTACGGATCTTGGTATAATTATCATGGATATTATGATCATCATTAGAATTATTATGGTTACTATGATTATTGTGATTATTGCTATGCTTATTAACATTACAATTACGATTATTATGATTATTGTACTTATTATGATGATCACTATGATTATTATGGTTGTTAGATTGATTATTAGGATCAACATTCAGATTATTATGGCTATTATGACTATTATGGTTGTTATGGCAAGTATAATGTATATTATGATTATTTCCGAACACATTAGAGTTATTATTATGATTATTATGATTATTACGGATGTTGGTATAATTATCATGGATATTATGATCATCATTAAGATTATTATGGTTACTATGATTATTGTGATTATTGCTATGCTTATTAACATTACAATTACGATTATTATGATTATTGTAGTTATTATGATGATCACTATGACTATTATGGCTGTTAGTATGATTATTATGATCAACATTCAGATTATTATGGCTATTATGATTTTTATGGTTATTATTGCTATTATAATGATAAATATGACTGTTTCCAAGTTTATTATGGTTATTATTATGACTATTATGATTATTATAGTCATTATGATTATTATGGCTAGTATAATGCTTATTATGATTATTTCCAAGCTTATTATGGTTATTACTATAATTATTATGATTATTAAGGTTATTATGATTATTATGGTTACTATGGCTAGTATAACGGTTATTATGATTATTTCAAAGCTTATTATGTTTATTATTATGGTTACTATGCTTATTATGGATCTTGGTATACTTATGATGAATATCATGATCATCATTAAATCATTATGGTTATTGCGATTATTATGACTATTATGATTATTCTAGTTATTATGATTATTATGGTTATTATGGCTAGCATAGGGGTTATTATGATTATTCCAAACCTTATTATGTTTATTATTATGATTACTCTGATTGTTATATGTCTTAGTATAATTATGATGAATATTATGGTAATCATTAAGATCATTATGGTTATTACGATGATTATGGTTATTACGTTAATCATAATGATTCTTAAGATTATTTCTATGACTATTCTGTTTATTATGATGATTACTATGATCATTATGGTTGTTAGTATTATTATTATGATCACCATTCTGATTATTATGGCTATTGTGATTTTTATGGCTATTATGACTATTGTAATGATTATTACGATTATTTCCAATTTCATTATTGTTATTATTACAACTATTATGATTATTATGGCTATTATGACTATTATGGTTGTTATGGCTAGTATAATGTATATTATGATTATTTCCGAACCCATTATGGTTATTAATATGATTATTATGATTATTACGGATCTTGGTATAATTATCATGGATATTATGATCATCATTAAGATTATTATGGTTACTATGATTATTGTGATTATTGCTATGCTTATTAACATTACAATTACGATTATTATGATTATTGTAGTTATTATGATGATCACTATGATTATTATGGTTGTTAGTATGATTATTAGGATTAACATTCAGATTATTATGGATATTATGATTTTTATGGTTATTATTGCTATTATACTGATAAATATGATTATTTCCAAGTTTATTACGGTTATTATTATGACTATTATGATTATTATAGTTATTATGATTATTATGGTTACTATGGCTAGTATAACGGTTATTATGATTATTTCAAGGCTTATTATGTTTATTGTTATGGTTACTATGATTATTATGGATCTTGGTATAATTATGATGAATATTATGGTCATCATTAAGATCATTATGGTTATTACGATGATTACGGTTATTACGATAATCATAATGATTATTAAGATTATTGCCACGACTATTCTGTTTATTATGATGATTACTATGATCATTATGGTTGTTAGTTTGATTATTATGACCACCATTCAGATTATTACGGCTATTGTGATTTTTATTGCTATTATGGCTATTATAATGATTATTACGATTATTTCCAAGTTCATTATTGTTATTATTACGACTATTATGATTATTATGGCTATTATGACTATTATAGTTGTTAGGGGTAGTATAATGTATATTATGATTATTTCCAAACCTATTATGGTTATTATTATGATTATTATGATTATTACGGATCTTGGTATAATTATCATGGATATTATGATCATCATTAAGATTATTATGGTTTCTATGATTATTGTGATTATTGCTACGCTTATTAACATTACAATTACGATTATTATGATAATTGTAGTTATTATGATGATCACTATGATTATTATGGCTGTTAGTATGATTATTATGATCAACATTCAGATTATTATGGCTATTATGATTTTTATGGTTATTATTGCTATTATAATGATAAATATGATTATTTGCAAGTTTATTACGCTTCTTATTATGACTATTATGATTATTATATTTATTATGATTATTATGGTTACAATGGCTAGTATAATGTATATTATGATTATTTCCGAACCCATTATGGTTATTATTATGATTATTATGATTATTACGGATCTTGGTATAATTATCATGGATATTATGATCATCATTAGGATTATTATGGTTACTATGATTATTGTGATTATTGCTATGCTTATTAACGTTACAATTACGATTATTATCATTATTGTAGTTATTATGATGATCACTATGATTATTATGGCTGTTAGTATGATGATTATGATCAACATTGAGATTATTATGGCTATTATGATTTTTATGGTTATTATTGCTATTATAATGATAAATATGATTATTTCCAAGTTTATTATGGTTATTATTATGACTATTCTGATTATTATAGTTATTATGATTATTATGGTTATTATGGCTAGTATAAATGTTATTATTATTATTTCAAAGCTTATTATGTTTATTATTATGATTACTCTGATTATTATTTGTCTTAGTATAATTATGATGAATATTATGGTCATCATTGAGATCATTATGGTTATTAAGGTGATTATGGTAATTACGTTAATAATAACGGTTATTAAGATTATTTCCATGACTATTCTGTTTATTATGATGATTACTATGATCATTATGGTTGTTAGTATGATTATTATGATCACCATTCTGATTATTACGGCTATTGTGATTTTTATGGCTATTATGACTATTATAATGATTATTACGATTATTTCCTAGTTCATTATTCTTATTATTACGACTATTATGGTTATTATGGCTATTATGACTATTATGGTTGTTATGGCTAGTATAATGTATATTATGATTATTTCCGAACCCATTATGGTTATTATTATGATTATTATGATTATTACGTGTCTTGGTATAATTATCATGGATATTATGATCATCATTAGGATTATTATGGTTACTATGACTATTGTGATTATTGCTACGCTTATTAACGTCACAATTACGATTATTATCATTACGGTAGTTATTATGATGATCACTATGATTATTATGGCTGTTAGTATGATGATTATGATCAACATTGAGATTATTATGGCTATTATGATTTTTATGATTATTATTGCTATTATAATGATAAATATGGTTATTTCCAAGTTTATTATGGTTATTATTATGACTATTCTGATTATTATAGTTATTATGATTATTATGGTTATTATGGCTAGTATAAAGGTTATTATTATTATTTCAAAGCTTATTATGTTTATTATTATGATTACTCTGATTATTATTTGTCTTAGTATAATTATGTTGAATATTATGGTCATCATTGAGATCATTATGGTTATTAAGGTGATTATGGTAATTACGTCAATAATAACGGTTATTAAGATTATTTCCATGACTATTCTGTTTATTATGATGATTACTATGATCATTATGGTTGTTAGTATGATTATTATGATCACCATTCTGATTATTATGGCTATTGTGATTTTTATGGCTATTATGACTATTATAATGATTATTACGATTATTTCCTAGTTCATTATTGTAATTATTACGACTATTATGATTATTATGGCTATTATGACTATTATGGTTGTTATGGCTAGTATAATGTATATTATGATTATTTCCGAACCCATTATGGTTATTATTATGATTATTATGATTATTACGGATCTTGGTATAATTATCATGGATATTATGATCATCATTAGGATTATTATGGTTACTATGATTATTGTGATTATTGCTACGCTTATTAACGTTACAATTACGATTATTATCATTACGGTAGTTATTATGATGATCACTATGATTATTATGGCTGTTAGTATGATTATTATTATCAACATTCAGATTATTATGGCTATTATGATTTTTATGGTTATTATTGCTATTATAATGATAAATATGATTATTTCCAAGTTTATTACGCTTCTTATTATGACTATTATGATTATTATATTTATTATGATTATTATGGTTACTATGGCTAGTATAACGGTTATTATGATTATTTCAAAGCTTATTATGTTTATTATTATGGTTACTATGATTATTATGGATCTTGGTATAATTATGATGAATATAACGATCATCATTAAGATCATTATGGTTATTGCGATTATTATGACTATTATGATTACTCTAGTTATTATGATTATTATGGTTATTATGGCTAGCATAGGGGTTATTATGATTATTCCAAACCTTATTATGTTTATTATTATGATTACTCTGATTGTTATATGTCTTAGTATAATTATGATGAATATTATGGTTATCATTAAGATCATTATGGTTATTACGATGATTATGGGTGTTACATTAATCATAATGATTCTTAAGATTATTTCTATGACTATTCCGTTTATTATGATGATTACTATGATCATTATGGTTGTTAGTATTATTATTATGATCACCATTCTGATTATTATGGCTATTGTGATTTTAATGACTATTATGACTATTGTAATGATTATTACGATTATTTCCTAGTTCATTATTGTTATTATTACGACTATTATGATTATTATGGCTATTATGACTATTATGGTTGTTATGGCTAGTATAATGTATATTATGATTATTTCCGAACCTATTATGGTTATTATTATGATTATTATGATTATTACGGATCTTGGTATAATTATCATGGATATTATGATCATCATTAAGATTATTATGGTTTCTATGATTATTGTGATTATTGCTATGCTTATTAACATTACAATTACGATTATTATGATAATTGTAGTTATTATGATGATCACTATGATTATTATGGCTGTTAGTATGATTATTATGATCAACATTCAGATTATTATGGCTATTATGATTTTTATGGTTATTATTGCTATTATAATGATAAATATGATTATTTCCAAGTTTATTACGCTTCTTATTATGACTATTATGATTATTATATTTATTATGATTATTATGGTTACTATGGCTAGTATAACGGCTATTATGATTATTTCAAAGCTTATTATGTTTATTATTATAGTTACTATGTATATTATGGATCTTGGTATAATTATGATGAATATAATGATCATCATTAAGATCATTATGGTTATTGCGATTATTATGGCTATTATGATTACTCTAGTTATTATGATTATTATGGTTATTATTGCTAGTATAAAGGTTATTATGATTATTTCAAAGCTTATTATGCTTATTATTATGATTACTCCGATTATTATATGTCTAGTTATAATTATGATGAATATTATGGTCATCATTAAGATCATTATGGTTATTACGTTAATAATAATGATTATTAAGATTATTTCCATTACTATTCTGTTTATTATGATGATTACTATGATCATTATGGTTGTTAGTATGATTATTATGATCACCATTCAGATTATTATGGCTATTGTGATTTTTATGGCTATTATGGCTATTGTAATGATTACTACGATTATTTCCAAGGTCATTATAGTTATTATATACGACTATTATGACTATTATGGCTATTATGACTATTATGGTTGTTATGGCTAGTATAAAGTATATTATGATTATTTCCGAACCTATTATGGTTATTATGATGATTATTATGATTATTACGGGTCTTGGTATAATTATCACGGATATTATGATCATCACTAAGATTATTATGGTTACTCTGATTATTGTGATAATTGCTATGCTTATTAACATTACAATTACGATTATTATGATTATTGTAGTTATTATGATGATCACTATGATTATTATGGTTGTTAGTATGATTATTAGGATCAACATTCCGATTATTATGGCTATTATGATTTTTATTGTTATTATTGCTATTATAATGATAAATATGATTATTTCCAAGTTTATTACAGTTATTATTATAATTATTATGATTATTATGGTTATTATGATTATTATGGTTACTATGGCTAGTATAACGGTTATTATGATTATTTCTAAGCTTATTATGTTTATTATTATGGTTACTATGATTATTATGGATCTTGTTATAATTATGATGAATATCATGATCATCATTAAGATCATTATGGTTATTGCGATTATTATGACTATTATGATTATTCTAGTTATTATGATTATTATGGTTATTATGGCTAGCATAGGGGTTATTATGATTATTCCAAACCTTATTATGTTTATTATTATGATTACTCTGATTGTTATATGTCTTAGTATAATTATGATGAATATTATGGTTATCATTAAGATCATTATGGTTATTACGATGATTATGGGTATTACGTTAATCATAATGATTCTTAAGATTGTTTCTATTACTATTCTGTTTATTATTATGATTACTATGATCATTATGGTTGTTAGTATTATTATTATGATCACCATTCTGATTACTATGGCTATTGTGATTTTTATGGCTATTATGACTATTGTAATGATTATTACGACTATTTCCAAGTTCATTATTGTTATTATTACGACTATTATGATTATTATGGCTATTATGACTATTATGGTTGTTATGGCTAGTATAATGTATATTATGATTATTTCCGAACCCATTATGGTTATTATTATGATTATTATGATTATTACGGATCTTGGTATAATTATCATGGATATTATGATCATCATTAGGATTATTATGGTTACTATGATTATTGTGATTATTGCTATGCTTATTAACGTTACAATTACGATTATTATCATTATTGTAGTTATTATGATGATCACTATGATTATTATGGCTATTAGTATGATGATTATGATCAACATTGAGATTATTATGGCTATTATGATTTTTATGGCTATTATTGCTATTATAATGATAAATATGATTATTTCCAAGTTTATTATGGTTATTATTATGACTATTCTGATTATTATAGTTATTATGATTATTATGGCTATTATGGCTAGTATAAAGGTTATTATGATTATTTCAAGGCTTATTAACTTTATTGTTGTGGTCACTATGATTATTATGGATCTTGGTATAATTATTATGAATATTATGGTCATCATTAAGATCATTATGGTTATTACGATGTTTACGGTTGTTACGATAATCATAATGATTATTAAGATTATTGCCATGACTATTCTGTTTATTATGATTATTACTATGATCATTATGGTTGTTAGTATGATTATTATGATCACCATTCAGATTATTATGGCTATTGTGATTTTTATGGCTATTATGGCTATTGTAATGATTATTACGATTATTTCCAAGGTCATTATAGTTATTATATACGACTATTATGACTATTATGGCTATTATGACTATTATGGTTGTTATGGCTAGTATAAAGTATATTATGATTATTTCCGAACCTATTATGGTTATTATGATGATTATTATGATTATTACGGGTCTTGGTATAATTATCACGGATATTATGATCATCATTAAGATTATTATGGTTACTCTGATTATTGTGATTATTGCTATGCTTATTAACATTACAATTACGATTATTATGATTATTGTAGTTATTATGATGATGACTATGATTATTATGGTTGTTAGTATGATTATTAGGATCAACATTCAGATTATTATGGCTATTATGATTTTTATTGTTATTATTGCTATTATAATGATAAATATGATTATTTCCAAGTTTATTACGGTTATTATTATAATTATTATGATTATTATGGTTATTATGATTATTATGGTCACTATGGCTAGTATAACGGTTATTATGATTATTTCTAAGCTTATTATGTTTATTATTATGGTTACTATGATTATTATGGATCTTGTTATAATTATGATGAATATCATGATCATCATTAAGATCATTATGGTTATTGCGATTATTATGACTATTATGATTATTCTAGTTATTATGATTATTATGGTTATTATGGCTAGCATAGGGGTTATTATGATTATTCCAAACCTTATTATGTTTATTATTATGATTACTCTGATTGTTACATGTCTTAGTATAATTATGATGAATATTATGGTTATCATTAAGATCATTATGGTTATTACGATGATTATGGGTATTACGTTAATCATAATGATTCTTAAGATTGTTTCTATTACTATTCTGTTTATTATTATGATTACTATGATCATTATGGTTGTTAGTATTATTATTATGATCACCATTCTGATTACTATGGCTATTGTGATTTTTATGGCTATTATGACTATTGTAATGATTATTACGACTATTTCCAAGTTCATTATTGTTATTATTACGACTATTATGATTATTATGGCTATTATGGCTATTATGGTTGTTATGGCTAGTATAATGTATATTATGATTATCTCCGAACCCATTATGGTTATTAATATGATTATTATGATTATTACGGATCTTGGTATAATTATCATGGATATTATGATCATCATTAAGATTATTATGGTTACTATGAATATTGTGATTATTGCTATGCTTATTAACATTACAATTACGATTATTATGATTATTGTAGTTATTATGATGATCACTGTGATTATTATGGTTGTTAGTATGATTATTAGGATCAACATTCAGATTATTATGGCTATTATGATTTTTATGGTTATTATTGCTATTATACTGATAAATACGATTATTTCCAAGTTTATTACGGTTATTATTATGACTATTATGATTATTATAGTTATTATGATTATTATGGTTACTATGGCTAGTATAACGGTTATTATGATTATTTCAAGGCTTATTATGTTTATTGTTATGGTTACTATGATTATTATGGATCTTGGTATAATTATGATGAATATTATGGTCATCATTAAGATCATTATGGTTATTACGATGATTACGGTTATTACGATAATCATAATGATTATTAAGATTATTGCCATGACTATTCTGTTCATTATGATGATTACTATGATCATTATGGTTGTTAGTATGATTATTATGACCACCATTCAGATTATTACGGCTATTGTGATTTTTATTGCTATTATGGCTATTATAATGATTATTACGATCATTTCCAAGTTCATTATTGTTATTATTAAGACTATTATGATTATTATGGCTATTATGACTATTATAGTTGTTAGGGGTAGTATAATGTATATTATGATTATTTCCGAACCTATTATGGTTATTATTATGATTATTATGATTATTACGGATCTTGGTATAATTATCATGGATATTATGATCATCATTGAGATTATTATGGTTTCTATGATTATTGTGATTATTGCTATGCTTATTAACATTACAATTACGATTATTATGATAGTTGTAGTTATTATGATGATCACTATGATTATTATGGCTGTTAGTATGATTATTATGATCAACATTCAGATTATTATGGCTATTATGATTTTTATGGTTATTATTGCTATTATAATGATAAATATGATTATCTCCAAGTTTATTACGCTTCTTATTATGACTATTATGATTATTATATTTATTATGATTATTATGGTTACTATGGCTAGTATAACGGTTATTATAATTATTTCAAAGCTTATTATGTTTATTATTATGGTTACTATGTATATTATGGATCTTGGTATAATTATGATGAATATAATGATCATCATTAAGATCATTATGGTTATTACGTTAATAATAATGATTATTAAGATTATTTCCATGACTATTCTGTTTATTATGATGATTACTATGATCATTATGGCTGTTAGTATGATTATTATGATCACCATTCAGATTATTATGGCTATTGTGATTTTTATGGCTATTATGGCTATTGTAATGATTATTACGATTATTTCCAAGGTCATTATAGTTATTATTACGACTATTATGACTATTATGGCTATTATGACTATTATGGTTGTTATGGCTAGTATAAAGTACATTATGATTATTTCCGAACCTATTATGGTTAATATGATGATTATTATGATTATTACGGGTCTTGGTATAATTATCACGGATATTATGATCATCATTAAGATTATTATGGTTACTCTGATTATTGTGATTATTTCTATGCTTATTAACATTACAATTACTATTATTATGATTATTGTAGTTATTATGATGATCACTATGACTATTATGGCTGTTAGTATGATTATTATGATCAACATTCAGATTATTATGGCTATTATGATTTTTATGGTTATTATTGCTATTATAATGATAAATATGATTATTTCCAAGTTTATTACGGTTATTATTATGACTATTATGATTATTATAGTTATTATGATTATTATGATTATTATGGCTAGTATAATGCTTATGATGATTATTTCCAAGCTTATTATGGTTATTAATATAATTATTATGATGATTATGGTTATTATGATTATTATGGCTACTATGGCTAGTATAACGGTTATTATGATTATTCCAAAGCTTATTATGTTTATTATTATGGTTACTATGATTATTATGGATCTTGGTATAATTATGATGAATATAATGATCATCATTAAGATCATTATGGTTATTGCGATTATTATGACTATTATGATTACTCTAGTTATTATGATTATTATGGTTATTATGGCTAGTATTAAGGTTATTATGATTATTTCAAAGCTTATCATGCTTATTATTATGATTACTCTGATTATTATATGTCTAGGTATAATTATGATGAATATTATGGTCATCATTAAGGTCATTATGGTTATTACGATAATCATAATGATTATTAAGGTTATTTCCATGACTATTCCGTTTATTATGATGATTACAATGATCATTATGGTTGTTAGTATGATTATTATGATCACCATACTGATTATTATGGCTATTGTGATTTTTATGTCTATTATGACTATTATAATGATTATTACGATTATTTCCTAGTTCATTATTGTTATTATTACGACTATTATGATTATTATGGCTATTTGGGCTATTATGGTTGTTATGGCTAGTATAATGTATATTATGATTATTTCCGAAACCATTATGGTTATTATTATGATTATTATGATTATTACGGATCTTGGTATAATTATGATGGATATTATGATCATAATTAAGATTATTATGGTTACTCTGATTATTGTGATTATTGCTATGCTTATTAACATTACAATTACGATTATTATGATTATTGTAGTTATTATGATGATCACTATGATTATTATGGTTGTTAGTATGATTATTAGGATCAACATTCAGATTATTATGGCTATTATGATTTTTATGGTTATTATTGCTATTATACTGATAAATATGATTATTTCCAAGTTTATTACGGTTATTATTATGACTATTATGATTATTATAGTTATTATGATTATTATGGTTACTATGGCTAGTATAACGGTTATTATGATTATTTCAAAGCTTATTATGTTTATTATTATGGTTACTATGATTATTATGGATCTTGGTATAATTATGATGAATATAATGATCATCATTAAGATCATTATGGTTATTGCGATTATTATGACTATTATGATTACTCTAGTTATTATGATTATTATGGTTATTATGGCTAGTATAAAGGTTATTATGATTATTTCAAAGATTATTATGCTTATTATTATGATTACTCTGATTGTTATATGTCTTAGTATAATTATGATGAATATTATGGTTATCATTAAGATCATTATGGTTATTACGATGATTATGGGTATTACGTTAATCATAATGATTCTTAAGATTATTTCTATGACTATTCTGTTTATTATGATGATTACTATGATCATTATGGTTGTTAGTATTATTATTATGATCACCATTCTGATTATTATGGCTATTGTGATTTTTATGGCTATTATGACTATTGTAATGATTATTACGATTATTTCCTAGTTCATTATTGTTATTATTACGACTATTATGATTATTATGGCTATTATGACTATTATGGTTGTTACCTCTAGTATAATGTATATTATGATTATTTCCGAACCCATTATGGTTATTATTATGATTATTACGATTATTACGGATCTTGGTATAATTATCATGGATATTATGATCATCATTAGGATTATTATGGTTACTATGATTATTGTGATTATTGCTATGCTTATTAACATTACAATTACGATTATTATGATTATTGTAGTTATTATGATGATCACTATGATTATTATGGTTGTTAGTATGATTATTAGGATCAACATTCAGATTATTATGGCTATTATGATTTTTATGGTTATTATTGCTATTATACTGATAAATACGATTATTTCCAAGTTTATTACGGTTATTATTATGACTATTATGATTATTATAGTTATTATGATTATTATGGTTACTATGGCTAGTATAACGGTTATTATGATTATTTCAAGGCTTATTATGTTTATTGTTATGGTTACTATGATTATTATGGATCTTGGTATAATTATGATGAATATTATGGTCATCATTAAGATCATTATGGTTATTACGATGATTACGGTTATTACGATAATCATAATGATTATTAAGATTATTGCCATGACTATTCTGTTCATTATGATGATTACTATGATCATTATGGTTGTTAGTATGATTATTATGACCACCATTCAGATTATTATGGCTATTGTGATTTTTATGGCTATTATGGCTATTGTAATGATTATTACGATTATTTCCAAGGTCATTATAGTTATTATTACGACTATTATGACTATTATGGCTATTATGACTATTATGGTTGTTATGGCTAGTATAAAGTACATTATGATTATTTCCGAACCTATTATGGTTAATATGATGATTATTATGATTATTACGGGTCTTGGTATAATTATCACGGATATTATGATCATCATTAAGATTATTATGGTTACTCTGATTATTGTGATTATTTCTATGCTTATTAACATTACAATTACGATTATTATGATTATTGTAGTTATTATGATGATCACTATGACTATTATGGCTGTTAGTATGATTATTATGATCAACATTCAGATTATTATGGCTATTATGATTTTTATGGTTATTATTGCTATTATAATGATAAATATGACTATTTCCAAGTTTCTTATGGTTATTATTATGACTATTATGATTATTATAGTCATTATGATTATTATGGCTAGTATAATGCTTATTATGATTATTTCCAAGCTTATTATGGTTATTACTATAATTATTATGATTATTATGGTTATTATGATTATTATGGTTACTATGGCTAGTATAACGGTTATTATGATTATTTCAATGCTTATTATGTTTATTATTATGGTTACTATGCTTATTATGGATCTTGGTATACTTATGATGAATATCATGATCATCATTAAGATCATTATGGTTATTGCGATTATTATGACTATTATGATTATTCTAGTTATTATGATTATTATGGTTATTATGGCTAGCATAGGGGTTATTATGATTATTCCAAACCTTATTATGTTTATTATTATGATTACTCTGATTGTTATATGTCTTAGTATAATTATGATGAATATTATGGTTATCATTAAGATCATTATGGTTATTACGATGATTATGGGTATTACGTTAATCATAATGATTCTTAAGATTATTTCTATGACTATTCTGTTTATTATGATGATTACTATGATCATTATGGTTGTTAGTATTATTATTATGATCACCATTCTGATTATTATGGCTATTGTGATTTTTATGGCTATTATGACTATTGTAATGATTATTACGATTATTTCCAATTTCATTATTGTTATTATTACAACTATTATGATTATTATGGCTATTATGACTATTATGGTTGTTATGGCTAGTATAATGTATATTATGATTATTTCCGAACTCATTATGATTATTATTATGATTATTATGATTATTACGGATCTTGATGTAATTATCATGAATATTACGATCATCATTAAGATTATTACGGTTACTATGATTATTGTGATTATTGCTAAGCTTATTAACATTACAATTACGATTATTATGATTATTGTAGTTATTATGATGATCACTATGATCATTATGGTTGTTAGTATGATTATTATGATCACCATTCTGATTATTATGGCTATTGTGATTTTTATGGCAATTATGTCTATTATAATGATTATTACGATTATTTCCAAGTTCATTATGGTTATTATAACGACTATTATGATTATTATGGCTATTATGACTATTATGGTTGTTATGGCTAGTATAAAGTACATTATGATTATTTCCGAACCTATTATGGTTAATATGATGATTATTATGATTATTACGGGTCTTGGTATAATTATCACGGATATTATGATCATCATTAAGATTATTATGGTTACTCTGATTATTGTGATTATTTCTATGCTTATTAACATTACAATTACGATTATTATGATTATTGTAGTTATTATGATGATCACTATGACTATTATGGCTGTTAGTATGATTATTATGATCAACATTCAGATTATTATGGCTATTATGATTTTTATGGTTATTATTGCTATTATAATGATAAATATGACTATTTCCAAGTTTCTTATGGTTATTATTATGACTATTATGATTATTATAGTCATTATGATTATTATGGCTAGTATAATGCTTATTATGATTATTTGCAAGCTTATTATGGTTATTACTATAATTATTATGATTATTATGGTTATTATGATTATTATGGTTACTATGGCTAGTATAACGGTTATTATGATTATTTCAAAGCTTATTATGTTTATTATTATGGTTACTATGCTTATTATGGATCTTGGTATACTTATGATGAATATCATGATCATCATTAAGATCATTATGGTTATTGCGATTATTATGACTATTATGATTATTCTAGTTATTATGATTATTATGGTTATTATGGCTAGCATAGGGGTTATTATGATTATTCCAAACCTTATTATGTTTATTATTATGATTACTCTGATTGTTATATGTCTTAGTATAATTATGATGAATATTATGGTTATCATTAAGATCATTATGGTTATTACGATGATTATGGGTATTACGTTAATCATAATGATTCTTAAGATTATTTCTATGACTATTCTGTTTATTATGATGATTACTATGATCATTATGGTTGTTAGTATTATTATTATGATCACCATTCTGATTATTATGGCTATTGTGATTTTTATGGCTATTATGACTATTGTAATGATTATTACGATTATTTCCAATTTCATTATTGTTATTATTACAACTATTATGATTATTATGGCTATTATGACTATTATGGTTGTTATGGCTAGTATAATGTATATTATGATTATTTCCGAACTCATTATGATTATTATTATGATTATTATGATTATTACGGATCTTGATGTAATTATCATGAATATTACGATCATCATTAAGATTATTACGGTTACTATGATTATTGTGATTATTGCTAAGCTTATTAACATTACAATTACGATTATTATGATTATTGTAGTTATTATGATGATCACTATGATCATTATGGTTGTTAGTATGATTATTATGATCACCATTCTGATTATTATGGCTATTGTGATTTTTATGGCAATTATGTCTATTATAATGATTATTACGATTATTTCCAAGTTCATTATGGTTATTATAACGACTATTATGATTATTATGGCTATTATGACTATTATGGTTTTTATGGCTAGTATAAAGTATGTTATGATTATTTCCGAACCTATTATGGTTATTATTGTGATTATTATGATTATTACGGGTCTTGGTATAATTATCATCGATATTATGATCATCATTATGATTATTATGGTTACTCTGATTATTGTGATTATTGCTATGCTTATTAACATTACAATTACGATTATTATGATTATTGTAGTTATTATGATGATCACTATGACTATTATGGCTGTTAGTATGATTATTATGATCAACATTCAGATTATTATGGCTATTATGATTTTTATGGTTATTATTGCTATTATAATGATAAATATGACTATTTCCAAGTTTCTTATGGGTATTATTATGACTATTATGATTATTATAGTCATTATGATTATTATGGCTAGTATAATGCTTATTATGATTATTTCCAAGCTTATTATGGTTATTACTATAATTATTATGATTATTATGGTTATTATGATTATTATGGTTACTATGGCTAGTATAACGGTTATTATGATTATTTCAAAGCTTATTATGTTTATTATTATGGTTACTATGCTTATTATGGATCTTGGTATAATTATGATGAATATCATGATCATCATTAAGATCATTATGGTTATTGCGATTATTATGACTATTATGATTATTCTAGTTATTATGATTATTATGGTTATTATGGCTAGTATAAAGGTTATTATGATTATTTCAAAGCTTATTATGTTTATTATTATGATTATTCTGATTATTATTTGTCTTAGTATAATTATGATGAATATTATGGTCATCATTAAGATCATTATGGTTATTACGATGATTATGGTTATTACGATATTCATAATGGTTATTAAGATTATTTCCATGACTATTCTGTTTATTATGATGATTACTATGATCATTATGGTTGTTAGTATGATTATTATGACCACCATTCAGATTATTACGGCTACTGTGATTTTTATTGCTATTATGGCTATTATAATGATTATTACGATTATTTCCAAGTTCATTACTGTTATTATTACGACTATTATGATTATTATGGCTATTATGACTATTATAGCTGTTCGGGGTAGTATAATGTATATTATGATTATTTCCGAACACATTATGGTTATTATTATGATTATTATGATTATTACAGATCTTGGTATAATTATCATGGATATTATGATCATCATTAAGATTATTACGGTTTCTATGATTATTGTGATTATTGCTATGCTTATTAACATTACAATTACGATTATTATGATAATTGTAGTTATTATGATGATCACTATGATTATTATGGCTGTTAGTATGATTATTATGATCAGCATTCAGATTATTATGGCTATTATGGTTTTTATGGTTATTATTGCTATTATAAAGATAAATATGATTATTTCCAAGTTTATTATGGTTATTATTATGACTATTATTAATATAATTATTATGATGATTATGGTTATTATAATTATTATGGCTGCTATGGCTAGTATAACGGTTATTATGATTATTTCAAAGCTTATTATGTTTATTATTATGGTTACTATGATTATTATGGATCTTGGTATAATTATGATGAATATAATGATCATCATTAAGATCATTATGGTTATTGCGATTATTACGACTATTATGATTACTCTAGTTATTATGATTATTATGGCTATTATGGCTAGTATAAAGGTTATTATGATTATTTCAAAGCTTATTATGCTTATTATTATGATTACTCTGATTATTATATGTCTAGGTATAATTATGATGAATATTACGGTCATCATTAAGATCATTATGGTTATTACGATGATTATGGTTATTACGTTAATCATAATGATTCTTAAGATTATTTCTATGACTATTCTGTTTATTATGATGATTACTATGATCATTATGGTTGGTAGTATGATTATTATGATCACCATTCTGATTATTATGGCTATTGTGATTTTTATGGCTATTATGGCTATTATAATGATTATTACCATTATTTACAAGTTCATTATTGTTATTATTACGACTATTATGATTATTATGGCTATTATGACTATTATAGCTGTTCGGGGTAGTATAATGTATATTATGATTATTTCCGAACACATGAGGGTTATTATTATGATTATTATGACTATTACGGATCTTGGTATAATTATCATGGATATTATGATCATCATTAAGATTATTATGGTTACTATGATTATTGTGATTATTGCTATGCTTATTAACATTACAATTACGATTATTATGATTATTTTAGTTATTATGATGATCACTATGATTATTATGGTTGTTAGTATGATTATTAGGATCAACATTCAGATTATTATGGCTATTATGATTTTTATGGTTATTATTGCTATTATAATGAGAAATATGATTATTTCCAAGTTTGTTACGGTTATTATTATCACTATTATGATTATTATAGTTATTATGATTATTATGGTTACTATGGCTAGTATAACGGTTATTATGATTATTTCAAAGCTTATTATGCTTATTACTATAATTATTATGATTATTATGGTTATTATGATTATTATGGTTACTATGGCTAGTATAACGGTTATTATGATTATTTCAAAGCTTATTATGTTTATTATTATGGTTACTATGCTTATTATGGATCTTGGTATAATTATGATGAATATCATGATCATCATTAAGATCATTATGGTTATTGCGATTATTATGACTATTATGATTATTGTAGTTATTATGATTATTATGGTTATTATGGCTAGTATAAAGGTTATTATGATTATTTCAAAGCTTATTATGTTTATTATTATGATTACTCTGATTATTATTTGTCTTAGTATAATTATGATGAATATTATGGTCATCATTAAGATCATTATGGTTATTACGTTGATTATGGTTATTACGATATTCATAATGGTTATTAAGATTATTTCCATGACTATTCTGTTTATTATGATGATTACTATGATCATTATGGTTGGTAGTATGATTATTATGATCACCATTCTGATTATTATGGCTATTGTGATTTTTATGGCTATTATGGCTATTATAATGATTATTACCATTATTTACAAGTTCATTATTGTTATTATTACGACTATTATGATTATTATGGCTATTATGACTATTATAGCTGTTCGGGGTAGTATAATGTATATTATGATTATTTCCGAACACATGAGGGTTATTATTATGATTATTATGACTATTACGGATCTTGGTATAATTATCATGGATATTATGATCATCATTAAGATTATTATGGTTACTATGATTATTGTGATTATTGCTATGCTTATTAACATTACAATTACGATTATTATGATTATTTTAGTTATTATGATGATCACTATGATTATTATGGTTGTTAGTATGATTATTAGGATCAACATTCAGATTATTATGGCTATTATGATTTTTATGGTTATTATTGCTATTATAATGATAAATATGATTATTTCCAAGTTTGTTACGGTTATTATTATCACTATTATGATTATTATAGTTATTATGATTATTATGGTTACTATGGCTAGTATAACGGTTATTATGATTATTTCAAAGCTTATTATGCTTATTACTATAATTATTATGATTATTATGGTTATTATGATTATTATGGTTACTATGGCTAGTATAACGGTTATTATGATTATTTCAAAGCTTATTATGTTTATTATTATGGTTACTATGCTTATTATGGATCTTGGTATAATTATGATGAATATCATGATCATCATTAAGATCATTATGGTTATATGCGATTATTATGACTATTATGATTATTGTAGTTATTATGATTATTATGGTTATTATGGCTAGTATAAAGGTTATTATGATTATTTCAAAGCTTATTATGTTTATTATTATGATTACTCTGATTATTATTTGTCTTAGTATAATTATGATGAATATTATGGTCATCATTAAGATCATTATGGTTATTACGATGATTATGGTTATTACGATATTCATAATGGTTATTAAGATTATTTCCATGACTATTCTGTTTATTATGATGATTACTATGATCATTATGGTTGTTAGTATGATTATTATGACCACCATTCAGATTATTACGGCTACTGTGATTTTTATTGCTATTATGGCTATTATAATGATTATTACGATTATTTCCAAGTTCATTACTGTTATTATTACGACTATTATGATTATTATGGCTATTATGACTATTATAGCTGTTCGGGGTAGTATAATGTATATTATGATTATTTCCGAACACATTATGGTTATTATTATGATTATTATGATTATTACGGATCTTGGTATAATTATCATGGATATTATGATCATCATTAAGATTATTACGGTTTCTATGATTATTGTGATTATTGCTATGCTTATTAACATTACAATTACGATTATTATGATAATTGTAGTTATTATGATGATCACTATGATTATTATGGCTGTTAGTATGATTATTATGATCAGCATTCAGATTATTATGGCTATTATGGTTTTTATGGTTATTATTGCTATTATAAAGATAAATATGATTATTTCCAAGTTTATTATGGTTATTATTATGACTATTATGATTATTAAAGTTACTATGATTATTATGATTATTATGGCTAGTATAATGCTTATGATGATTATTTCCAAGCTTATTATAGTTATTAATATAATTATTATGATGATTATGGTTATTATAATTATTATGGCTACTATGGCTAGTATAACGGTTATTATGATTATTTCAAAGCTTATTATGTTTATTATTATGGTTACTATGATTATTATGGATCTTGGTATAATTATGATGAATATAATGATCATCATTAAGATCATTATGGTTATTGCGATTATTACGACTATTATGATTACTCTAGTTATTATGATTATTATGGCTATTATGGCTAGTATAAAGGTTATTGTGATTATTTCAAAGCTTATTATGCTTATTATTATGATAACTCTGATTATTATATGTCTAGGTATAATTATGATGAATATTATGGTCATCATTAAGATTATTATGGTTATTACGTTAATAATAATGATTATTAAGATTATTTCCATGACTATTCTGTTTATTATGATGATTACTATGATCATTATGGTTGTTAGTATGATTATTATGATCACCATTCTGATTATTATGGCTATTGTGATTTTTATGGCTATTATGACTATTATAATGATTATTACCATTATTTACAAGTTCATTATTGTTATTATTACGACTATTATGATTATTATGGCTATTATGACTATTATAGCTGTTCGGGGTAGTATAATGTATATTATGATTATTTCCGAACACATGAGGGTTATTATTATGATTATTATGACTATTACGGATCTTGGTATAATTATCATGGATATTATGATCATCATTAAGATTATTATGGTTACTATGATTATTGTGATTATTGCTATGCTTATTAACATTACATTCACGATTATTATGATTATTGTAGTTATTATGATGATCACTATGATTATTATGGTTGTTAGTATGATTATTGGGATCAACATTCAGATTATTATGGCTATTATGATTTTTATGGTTATTATTGCTATTATAATGATAAATATGATTATTTCCAAGTTTATTACGGTTCTTATTATGACTATTATGAATATTATATTTATTATGATTATTATGGTTACTATGGCTAGTATAACGGTTATTATGATTATTTCAAAGCTTATTATGCTTATTACTATAATTATTATGATTATTATGGTTATTATGATTATTATGGTTACTATGGCTAGTATAACGGTTATTATGATTATTTCAAAGCTTATTATGTTTATTATTATGGTTACTATGCTTATTATGGATCTTGGTATAATTATGATGAATATCATGATCATCATTAAGATCATTATGGTTATTGCGATTATTATGACTATTATGATTATTCTAGTTATTATGATTATTATGGTTATTATGGCTAGTATAAAGGTTATTATGATTATTTCAAAGCTTATTATGTTTATTATTATGATTACTCTGATTATTATTTGTCTTAGTATAATTATGAAGAATATTATGGTCATCATTAAGATCATTATGGTTATTACGATGATTATGGTTATTACGATATTCATAATGGTTATTAAGATTATTTCCATGACTATTCTGTTTATTATGATGATTACTATGATCATTATGGTTGTTAGTATTATTATTATGATCACCATTCTGATTATTATGGCTATTGTGATTTTTATGTCTATTATGACTATTGTAATGATTATTACGATTATTTCCAATTTCATTATTGTTATTATTACAACTATTATGATTATTATGGCTATTATGACTATTATGGTTGTTATGGCTAGTATAATGTATATTATGATTATTTCCGAACTCATTATGATTATTATTATGATTATTATGATTATTACGGATCTTGATGTAATTATCATGAATATTACGATCATCATTAAGATTATTACGGTTACTATGATTATTGTGATTATTGCTAAGCTTATTAACATTACAATTACGATTATTATGATTATTGTAGTTATTATGATGATCACTATGATCATTATGGTTGTTAGTATGATTATTATGATCACCATTCTGATTATTATGGCTATTGTGATTTTTATGGCAATTATGTCTATTATAATGATTATTACGATTATTTCCAAGTTCATTATGGTTATTATAACGACTATTATGATTATTATGGCTATTATGACTATTATGGTTTTTATGGCTAGTATAAAGTATGTTATGATTATTTCCGAACCTATTATGGTTATTATTGTGATTATTATGATTATTACGGGTCTTGGTATAATTATCATCGATATTATGATCATCATTATGATTATTATGGTTACTCTGATTATTGTGATTATTGCTATGCTTATTAACATTACAATTACGATTATTATGATTATTGTAGTTATTATGATGATCACTATGACTATTATGGCTGTTAGTATGATTATTATGATCAACATTCAGATTATTATGGCTATTATGATTTTTATGGTTATTATTGCTATTATAATGATAAATATGACTATTTCCAAGTTTCTTATGGGTATTATTATGACTATTATGATTATTATAGTCATTATGATTATTATGGCTAGTATAATGCTTATTATGATTATTTCCAAGCTTATTATGGTTATTACTATAATTATTATGATTATTATGGTTATTATGATTATTATGGTTACTATGGCTAGTATAACGGTTATTATGATTATTTCAAAGCTTATTATGTTTATTATTATGGTTACTATGCTTATTATGGATCTTGGTATAATTATGATGAATATCATGATCATCATTAAGATCATTATGGTTATTGCGATTATTATGACTATTATGATTATTCTAGTTATTATGATTATTATGGTTATTATGGCTAGTATAAAGGTTATTATGATTATTTCAAAGCTTATTATGTTTATTATTATGATTATTCTGATTATTATTTGTCTTAGTATAATTATGATGAATATTATGGTCATCATTAAGATCATTATGGTTATTACGATGATTATGGTTATTACGATATTCATAATGGTTATTAAGATTATTTCCATGACTATTCTGTTTATTATGATGATTACTATGATCATTATGGTTGTTAGTATGATTATTATGACCACCATTCAGATTATTACGGCTACTGTGATTTTTATTGCTATTATGGCTATTATAATGATTATTACGATTATTTCCAAGTTCATTACTGTTATTATTACGACTATTATGATTATTATGGCTATTATGACTATTATAGCTGTTCGGGGTAGTATAATGTATATTATGATTATTTCCGAACACATTATGGTTATTATTATGATTATTATGATTATTACAGATCTTGGTATAATTATCATGGATATTATGATCATCATTAAGATTATTACGGTTTCTATGATTATTGTGATTATTGCTATGCTTATTAACATTACAATTACGATTATTATGATAATTGTAGTTATTATGATGATCACTATGATTATTATGGCTGTTAGTATGATTATTATGATCAGCATTCAGATTATTATGGCTATTATGGTTTTTATGGTTATTATTGCTATTATAAAGATAAATATGATTATTTCCAAGTTTATTATGGTTATTATTATGACTATTATTAATATAATTATTATGATGATTATGGTTATTATAATTATTATGGCTACTATGGCTAGTATAACGGTTATTATGATTATTTCAAAGCTTATTATGTTTATTATTATGGTTACTATGATTATTATGGATCTTGGTATAATTATGATGAATATAATGATCATCATTAAGATCATTATGGTTATTGCGATTATTACGACTATTATGATTACTCTAGTTATTATGATTATTATGGCTATTATGGCTAGTATAAAGGTTATTATGATTATTTCAAAGCTTATTATGCTTATTATTATGATTACTCTGATTATTATATGTCTAGGTATAATTATGATGAATATTACGGTCATCATTAAGATCATTATGGTTATTACGATGATTATGGTTATTACGTTAATCATAATGATTCTTAAGATTATTTCTATGACTATTCTGTTTATTATGATGATTACTATGATCATTATGGTTGGTAGTATGATTATTATGATCACCATTCTGATTATTATGGCTATTGTGATTTTTATGGCTATTATGGCTATTATAATGATTATTACCATTATTTACAAGTTCATTATTGTTATTATTACGACTATTATGATTATTATGGCTATTATGACTATTATAGCTGTTCGGGGTAGTATAATGTATATTATGATTATTTCCGAACACATGAGGGTTATTATTATGATTATTATGACTATTACGGATCTTGGTATAATTATCATGGATATTATGATCATCATTAAGATTATTATGGTTACTATGATTATTGTGATTATTGCTATGCTTATTAACATTACAATTACGATTATTATGATTATTTTAGTTATTATGATGATCACTATGATTATTATGGTTGTTAGTATGATTATTAGGATCAACATTCAGATTATTATGGCTATTATGATTTTTATGGTTATTATTGCTATTATAATGATAAATATGATTATTTCCAAGTTTGTTACGGTTATTATTATCACTATTATGATTATTATAGTTATTATGATTATTATGGTTACTATGGCTAGTATAACGGTTATTATGATTATTTCAAAGCTTATTATGCTTATTACTATAATTATTATGATTATTATGGTTATTATGATTATTATGGTTACTATGGCTAGTATAACGGTTATTATGATTATTTCAAAGCTTATTATGTTTATTATTATGGTTACTATGCTTATTATGGATCTTGGTATAATTATGATGAATATCATGATCATCATTAAGATCATTATGGTTATTGCGATTATTATGACTATTATGATTATTGTAGTTATTATGATTATTATGGTTATTATGGCTAGTATAAAGGTTATTATGATTATTTCAAAGCTTATTATGTTTATTATTATGATTACTCTGATTATTATTTGTCTTAGTATAATTATGATGAATATTATGGTCATCATTAAGATCATTATGGTTATTACGATGATTATGGTTATTACGATATTCATAATGGTTATTAAGATTATTTCCATGACTATTCTGTTTATTATGATGATTACTATGATCATTATGGTTGGTAGTATGATTATTATGATCACCATTCTGATTATTATGGCTATTGTGATTTTTATGGCTATTATGGCTATTATAATGATTATTACCATTATTTACAAGTTCATTATTGTTATTATTACGACTATTATGATTATTATGGCTATTATGACTATTATAGCTGTTCGGGGTAGTATAATGTATATTATGATTATTTCCGAACACATGAGGGTTATTATTATGATTATTATGACTATTACGGATCTTGGTATAATTATCATGGATATTATGATCATCATTAAGATTATTATGGTTACTATGATTATTGTGATTATTGCTATGCTTATTAACATTACAATTACGATTATTATGATTATTTTAGTTATTATGATGATCACTATGATTATTATGGTTGTTAGTATGATTATTAGGATCAACATTCAGATTATTATGGCTATTATGATTTTTATGGTTATTATTGCTATTATAATGATAAATATGATTATTTCCAAGTTTGTTACGGTTATTATTATCACTATTATGATTATTATAGTTATTATGATTATTATGGTTACTATGGCTAGTATAACGGTTATTATGATTATTTCAAAGCTTATTATGCTTATTACTATAATTATTATGATTATTATGGTTATTATGATTATTATGGTTACTATGGCTAGTATAACGGTTATTATGATTATTTCAAAGCTTATTATGTTTATTATTTTGGTTACTATGCTTATTATGGATCTTGGTATAATTATGATGAATATCATGATCATCATTAAGATCATTATGGTTATATGCGATTATTATGACTATTATGATTATTGTAGTTATTATGATTATTATGGTTATTATGGCTAGTATAAAGGTTATTATGATTATTTCAAAGCTTATTATGTTTATTATTATGATTACTCTGATTATTATTTGTCTTAGTATAATTATGATGAATATTATGGTCATCATTAAGATCATTATGGTTATTACGATGATTATGGTTATTACGATATTCATAATGGTTATTAAGATTATTTCCATGACTATTCTGTTTATTATGATGATTACTATGATCATTATGGTTGTTAGTATGATTATTATGACCACCATTCAGATTATTACGGCTACTGTGATTTTTATTGCTATTATGGCTATTATAATGATTATTACGATTATTTCCAAGTTCATTACTGTTATTATTACGACTATTATGATTATTATGGCTATTATGACTATTATAGCTGTTCGGGGTAGTATAATGTATATTATGATTATTTCCGAACACATTATGGTTATTATTATGATTATTATGATTATTACGGATCTTGGTATAATTATCATGGATATTATGATCATCATTAAGATTATTACGGTTTCTATGATTATTGTGATTATTGCTATGCTTATTAACATTACAATTACGATTATTATGATAATTGTAGTTATTATGATGATCACTATGATTATTATGGCTGTTAGTATGATTATTATGATCAGCATTCAGATTATTATGGCTATTATGGTTTTTATGGTTATTATTGCTATTATAAAGATAAATATGATTATTTCCAAGTTTATTATGGTTATTATTATGACTATTATGATTATTAAAGTTACTATGATTATTATGATTATTATGGCTAGTATAATGCTTATGATGATTATTTCCAAGCTTATTATAGTTATTAATATAATTATTATGATGATTATGGTTATTATAATTATTATGGCTACTATGGCTAGTATAACGGTTATTATGATTATTTCAAAGCTTATTATGTTTATTATTATGGTTACTATGATTATTATGGATCTTGGTATAATTATGATGAATATAATGATCATCATTAAGATCATTATGGTTATTGCGATTATTACGACTATTATGATTACTCTAGTTATTATGATTATTATGGCTATTATGGCTAGTATAAAGGTTATTGTGATTATTTCAAAGCTTATTATGCTTATTATTATGATAACTCTGATTATTATATGTCTAGGTATAATTATGATGAATATTATGGTCATCATTAAGATTATTATGGTTATTACGTTAATAATAATGATTATTAAGATTATTTCCATGACTATTCTGTTTATTATGATGATTACTATGATCATTATGGTTGTTAGTATGATTATTATGATCACCATTCTGATTATTATGGCTATTGTGATTTTTATGGCTATTATGACTATTATAATGATTATTACCATTATTTACAAGTTCATTATTGTTATTATTACGACTATTATGATTATTATGGCTATTATGACTATTATAGCTGTTCGGGGTAGTATAATGTATATTATGATTATTTCCGAACACATGAGGGTTATTATTATGATTATTATGACTATTACGGATCTTGGTATAATTATCATGGATATTATGATCATCATTAAGATTATTATGGTTACTATGATTATTGTGATTATTGCTATGCTTATTAACATTACATTCACGATTATTATGATTATTGTAGTTATTATGATGATCACTATGATTATTATGGTTGTTAGTATGATTATTGGGATCAACATTCAGATTATTATGGCTATTATGATTTTTATGGTTATTATTGCTATTATATTGATAAATATGATTATTTCCAAGTTTATTACGGTTCTTATTATGACTATTATGAATATTATATTTATTATGATTATTATGGTTACTATGGCTAGTATAACGGTTATTATGATTATTTCAAAGCTTATTATGCTTATTACTATAATTATTATGATTATTATGGTTATTATGATTATTATGGTTACTATGGCTAGTATAACGGTTATTATGATTATTTCAAAGCTTATTATGTTTATTATTATGGTTACTATGCTTATTATGGATCTTGGTATAATTATGATGAATATCATGATCATCATTAAGATCATTATGGTTATTGCGATTATTATGACTATTATGATTATTCTAGTTATTATGATTATTATGGTTATTATGGCTAGTATAAAGGTTATTATGATTATTTCAAAGCTTATTATGTTTATTATTATGATTACTCTGATTATTATTTGTCTTAGTATAATTATGAAGAATATTATGGTCATCATTAAGATCATTATGGTTATTACGATGATTATGGTTATTACGATATTCATAATGGTTATTAAGATTATTTCCATGACTATTCTGTTTATTATGATGATTACTATGATCATTATGGTTGTTAGTATGATTATTATGACCACCATTCAGATTATTACGGCTACTGTGATTTTTATTGCTATTATGGCTATTATAATGATTATTACGATTATTTCCAAGTTCATTACTGTTATTATTACGACTATTATGATTATTATGGCTATTATGACTATTATAGCTGTTCGGGGTAGTATAATGTATATTATGATTATTTCCGAACACATTATGGTTATTATTATGATTATTATGATTATTACGGATCTTGGTATAATTATCATGGATATTATGATCATCATTAAGATTATTACGGTTTCTATGATTATTGTGATTATTTCTATGCTTATTAACATTACAATTACGATTATTATGATTATTGTAGTTATTATGATGATCACTATGACTATTATGGCTATTAGTATGATTATTATGATCAACATTCAGATTATTATGGCTATTATGATTTTTATGGTTATTATTGCTATTATAATGATAAATATGACTGTTTCCAAGTTTATTATGGTTATTATTATGACTATTATGATTATTATAGTTATTATGATTATTATGATTATTATGGCTAGTATAATGCTTATGATGATTATTTCCAAGCTTATTATGGTTATTAATATAATTATTATGATGATTATGGTTATTATGATTATTATGGCTACTATGGCTAGTATAACGGTTATTATGATTATTCCAAAGCTTATTATGTTTATTATTGTGGTTACTATGATTATTATGGATCTTGGTATAATTATGATGAATATAATGATCATCATTAAGATCATTATGGTTATTGCGATTATTATGACTATTATGATTACTCTAGTTATTATGATTATTATGGTTATTATGGCTAGTATTAAGGTTATTATGATTATTTCAAAGCTTATCATGCTTATTATTATGATTACTCTGATTATTATATGTCTAGGTATAATTATGATGAATATTATGGTCATCATTAAGATCATTATGGTTATTACGATAATCATAATGATTATTAAGGTTATTTCCATGACTATTCCGTTTATTATGATGATTACAATGATCATTATGGTTGTTAGTATGATTATTATGATCACCATACTGATTATTATGGCTATTGTGATTTTTATGTCTATTATGACTATTATAATGATTATTACGATTATTTCCTAGTTCATTATTGTTATTATTACGACTATTATGATTATTATGGCTATTTGGGCTATTATGGTTGTTATGGCTAGTATAATGTATATTATGATTATTTCCGAAACCATTATGGTTATTATTATGATTATTACGATTATTACGGATCTTGGTATAATTATCATGGATATTATGATCATCATTAGGATTATTATGGTTACTCTGATTATTGTGATTATTGCTATGCTTATTAACATTACAATTACGATTATTATCACTATTGTAGTTATTATGATGATCACTATGATTATTATGGCTGTTAGTATGATGATTATGATCAACATTGAGATTATTATGGCTATTATGATTTTTATGGTTATTATTGCTATTATAATGATAAATATGATTATTTACAAGTTTATTACGGTTATTATTATGACTATTATGATTATTATAGTTATTATGATTATTATGGTTACTATGGCTAGTATAACGGTTATTATGATTATTTCAAGGCTTATTATGTTTATTGTTATAGTTACTATGATTATTATGGATCTTGGTATAATTATGATAAATATTATGGTCATCATTAAGATCATTATGGTTATTACGATGATTACGGCTATTACGATAATCATAATGATTATTAAGATTATTGCCATGACTATTCTGTTTATTATGATGATTACTATGATCATTATGGTTGTTAGTTTGATCATTATGACCACCATACAGATTATTACGGCTATTGTGATTTTTATTGCTATTATGGCTATTATAATGATTATTACGATTATTTCCAAGTTCATTATTGTTATTATTACGACTATTATGATTATTATGTCTATTATGACTATTATAGTTGTTAGGGGTAGTATAATGTATATTATGATTATTTCCGAACCTATTATGGTTATTATTATGATTATTATGATTATTACGGATCTTGGTATAATTATCATGGATATTATGATCATCATTAAGATTATTATGGTTTCTATGATTATTGTGATTATTGCTATGCTTATTAACATTACAATTACGATTATTATGATAATTGTAGTTCTTATGATGATCACTATGATTATTATGGCTGTTAGTATGATTATTATGATCAACATTCAGATTATTATGGCTATTATGATTTTTATGGTTATTATTGCTATTATAATGATAAATATGATTATTTCCAAGTTTATTACGCTTCTTATTATGACTATTATGATTATTATATTTATTATGATTATTATGGTTACTATTGCTAGTATAACGGTTATTATGATTATTTCAAAGCTTATTATGTTTATTATTATGGTTACTATGATTATTATGGATCTTGGTATAATTATGATGAATATAATGATCATCATTAAGATCATTATGGTTATTGCGATTATTATGACTATTATGATTACTCTAGTTATTATGATTATTATGGTTATTATGGCTAGCATAGGGGTTATTATGATTATTCCAAACCTTATTATGTTTATTATTATGATTACTCTGATTGTTATATGTCTTAGTATAATTATGATAAATATTATGGTTATCATTAAGATCATTATGGTTATTACGATGATTATGGGTATTACGTTAATCATAATGATTCTTAAGATTATTTCTATGACTATTCTGTTTATTATGATGATCACTATGATCATTATGGTTGTTAGTATTATTATTATGATCACCATTCTGATTATTATGGCTATTGTGATTTTAATGACTATTATGACTATTGTAATGATTATTACGATTATTTCCTAGTTCATTATTGTTATTATTACGACTATTATGATTATTATGGCTATTATGACTATTATGGTTGTTATGGCTAGTATAATGTATATTATGATTATTTCCGAACCCATTATGGTTATTATTATGATTATTATGATTATTACGGATCTTGGTATAATTATCATGGATATTATGATCATCATTAGGATTATTATGGTTACAATGATTATTGTGATTATTGCTATGCTTATTAACGTTACAATTTCGATTATTATCATTATTGTAGTTATTATGATGATCACTATGATTATTATGGCTGTTAGTATGATGATTATGATCAACATTGAGATTATTATGGCTATTATGATTTTTATGGTTATTATTGCTATTATAATGATAAATATGATTATTTCCAAGTTTATTATGGTTATTATTATGACTATAATGATTATTATAGTTATTATTATTATTATGGTTATTATGGCTAGTATAAAGGTTATTATGATTATTTCAAAGCTTATTATGTTTATTATTATGATTACTCTGATTATTATTTGTCTTAGTATAATTATGATGAATATTATGGTCATCATTGAGATCATTATGGTTATTAAGGTGATTATGGTAATTACGTTAATAATAACGGTTATTAAGATTATTTCCATGACTATTCTGTTTATTATGATGATTACTATGATCATTATGGTTGTTAGTATGATTATTATGATCACCATTCTGATTATTATGGCTATTGTGATTTTTATGGCTATTATGACTATTATAATGATTATTACGATTGTCTCCTAGTTCATTATTGTTATTATTACGACTATTATGATTATTATGGCTTTTATGACTATTATAGCTGTTCGGGGTAGTATAATGTATATTATGATTATTTCCGAACACATTAGGGTTATTATTATGATTATTATGACTATTACGGATCTTGGTATAATTATCATGGATATTATGATCATCATTAAGATTATTATGGTTACTATGATTATTGTGATTATTGCTATGCTTATTAACATTACAATTACGATTATTATGATTATTTTAGTTATTATGTTGATCACTATGATTATTATGGTTGTTAGTATGATTATTAGGATCAACATTCAGATTATTATGGCTATTATGATTTTTATGGTTATTATTGCTATTATAATGATAAATATGATTATTTCCAAGTTTGTTACGGTTATTATTATCACTATTATGATTATTATAGTTATTATGATTATTATGGTTACTATGGCTAGTATAACGGTTATTATGATTATTTCAAAGCTTATTATGCTTATTACTATAATTATTATGATTATTATGGTTATTATGATTATTATGGTTACTATGGCTAGTATAACGGTTATTATGATTATTTCAAAGTTTATTCTGTTTCTTATTATGGTTACTATGATTATTATGGATCTTGGTATAATTATGATGAATATAATGATCATCATTAAGATCATTATGGTTATTGCGAATATTATGACTATTATGATTACTCTAGTTATTATGATTATTATGGTCATTATGGCTAGTATAAAGGTTATTATGATTATTTCAAAGCTTATTATGCTTATTATTATGATTACTCTGATTATTATATGTCTAGGTATAATTATGATGAATATTATGGTCATCATTAAGATCATTATGGTTATTACGTTAATAATAATGATTATTAGGATTATTTCCATGACTATTCTGTTTATTATGATGATCACTATGATCATTATGGTTGTTAGTATGATTATTATGATCACCATTCTGATTATTATGGCTATTGTGATTTTTATGGCAATTATGTCTATTATAATGATTATTACGATTATTTCCAAGTTCATTATGGTTATTATTATGACTATTATGATTATTATGGCTATTATGACTATTATGGTTGTTATGGCTAGTATAAAGTATGTTATGATTATTTCCGAACCTATTATGGTTATTATTGTGATTATTATGATTATTACGGGTCTTGGTATAATTATCATCGATATTATGATCATCATTAAGATTATTATGGTTACTCTGATTATTGTGATTATTGCTATGCTTATTAACATTACAATTACGATTATTATGATTATTTTAGTTATTATGATGATCACTATGATTATTATGGTTGTTAGTATGATTATTAGGATCAACATTCAGATTATTATGGCTATTATGATTTTTATGGTTATTATTGCTATTATAATGATAAATATGATTATTTCCAAGTTTGTTACGGTTATTATTATGACTATTATGATTATTATAGTCATTATGATTATTATGGCTAGTATAATGCTTATTATGATTATTTCCAAGCTTATTATGGTTATTACTATAATTATTATGATTATTATGGTTATTATGGTTATTATGGTTACTATGGCTAGTATAAAGGTCATTATGATTATTTCAAAGCTTATTATGCTTATTATTATGATTACTCTGATTATTATATGTCTAGGTATAATTATGATGAATATTATGGTCATCATTAAGATCATTATGGTTATTACGATGATTATGGTTATTACGATATTCATAATGGTTATTAAGATTATTTCCATGACTATTCTGTTTATTATGATGATTACTATGATCATTATGGTTGTTAGTATGATTATTATGACCACCATTCAGATTATTACGGCTATTGTGATTTTTATTGCTATTATGGCTATTATAATGATTATTACGATTATTTCCAAGTACATTATTGTTATTATTACGACTATTATGATTATTACGGCTATTATGACTATTATAGCTGTTCGGGGTAGTATAATGTATATTGTGATTATTTCCGAACCTATTATGTTTATTATTATGATTGTTATGATTATTACGGATCTTGGTATAATTATCATGGATATTATGATCATCATTAAGATTATTATGGTTTCTATGATTATTGTGATTATTGCTATGCTTATTAACATTACTATTACGATTATTATGATTATTGTAGTTATTATGATGATCACTATGATTATTATGGCTGTTAGTATGATTATTATGTTCAACATTCAGATTATTATGGCTATTATGATTTTTATGGTTATTATTGCTATTATAATGATAAATATGATTATTTCCAAGTTTATTATGGTTATTATTATGACTATTATGATTATTATAGTTATTATGATTATTATGATTCTTATGGCTAGTATAATGCTTATGATGATTATTTCCAAGCTTATTATGGCTATTAATATAATTATTATGATGATTATGATTATTATAGTTATTATGGCTACTATGGCTAGTATAACGGTTATTATGAATATTTCAAAGCTTATTATGTTTGTTATTATGGTTACTATGATTATTATGGATCTTGGTATAATTATGATGAATATAATGATCATCATTAAGATCATTATGGTTATTGCGATTATTATGACTATTATGATTACTCTATTTATTATGATTATTATGGTTATTATGGCTAGTATAAAGGTTATTATGATTATTTCAAAGCTTATTATGCTTATTATTACGATTACTCTGATTATTATATGTCTAGGTATATTTATGATGAATATTATGGTCATCATTAAGATTATTATGGTTATTACGTTAATAATAATGATTATTAAGATTGTTTCCACGACTATTCTGTTTATTATGATGATTACTACGATCATTATGGTTGTTAGAATGATTATTATGATCACCATTCTGATTATTATGGCTATTGTGATTTTTATGGCTATTACTGCTATTATAATGATAAATATGATTATTTCCACGTTTATTATGTTTATTATTATGACTTGTATGATTAATATAGTTATTATCATCATTATGGCTAGTATAATGCTTATTATGATTATTTCCAAGCTTATTATGGTTATTACTATAATTATTATGATTATTATGGTTATTATGATTATTATGGTTACTGTGGCTAGTATAACGGTTATTATGATTATTTCAAAGCTTATTATGTTTATTATTATGGTTACTATGTTTATTATGGGTCTTGGTATCATTATGATGAATATCATGATCATCATTAAGATCATTATGGTTATTGCGATTATTATGACTATTATGATTATTCTAGTTATTATGATTATTATGGTTATTATGGCTAGTATAAAGGTTATTATGATTATTTCAAAGCTTATTATGTTTATTATTATGATTACTGTGATTATTATATGTCTTAGTATAAGTATGATGAATATAATGGTGATCATTGAGATCATTATGGTTATTACGATGATTATGGTTATTACGATAATCATAATGATTATTAAGATTATTTCCATGACTATTCTGTTTATTATGATGATTACTATGATCAATATGATTGTTAGTATGATTATTATGACCACCATTCAGATTATTACGGCTATTGTGATTTTTATTGCTATTATGGTTATTATAATGATTATTACGATTATTTCCAAGTTCATTATTGTTATTATTACGACTATTATGATTATTATGGCTATTATGACTATTATAGCTGTTCGGGGTAGTATAATGTATATTATGATTATTTCCGAACCTATTATGTTTATTATTATGATTATTATGATTATTACGGATCTTGGTATAATTATGATGAATATAATGATCATCATTAAGATCATTATGGTTACTGCGATTATTATGACTATTATGATTACTCTATTTATTATGATTATTATGGTTATTATGGCTAGTATAAAGGTTATTATGATTATTTCAAAGCTTATTATGCTTATTATTACGATTCCTCTGATTATTATATGTCTAGGTATATTTATGATGAATATTATGGTCATCATTAAGATTATTATGGTTATTACGTTAATAATAATGATTATTAAGATTGTTTCCATGACTATTCTGTTTATTATAATGATTACTACGATCATTATGGTTGTTAGAATGATTATTATGATCACCATTCTGATTATTATGGCTATTGTGATTTTTATGGTTATTATTGCTATTATAATGATAAATATGGTTATTTCCACGTTTATTATGTTTATTATTATGACTAGTATGATTAATATAGTTATTATGATTATTATGGCTAGTATAATGCTTATTATGATTATTTCCAAGCTTATTATGGTTATTACTATAATTATTATGATTATTATGGTTATTATGATTATTATGGTTACTGTGGCTAGTATAACGGTTATTATGATTATTTCAAAGCTTATTATGTTTATTATTATGGTTACTATGCTTATTATGGGTCTTGGTATAATTATGATGAATATAATGATCATCATTAAGATCATTATGGTTATTGCGATTATTACGAATATTATGATTACTCTAGTTATTATGATTATTATGGCTATTATGGCTAGTATAAAGGTTATTATGATTATTTCAAAGCTTATTATGCTTATTATTATGATTACTCTGATTATTATATGTCTAGGTATAATTATGATGAATATTATGGTCATCATTAAGATTATTATGGTTATTACGTTAATAATAATGATTATTAAGATTATTTCCATGACTATTCCGTTTATTATGATGATTACTATGATCATTATGGTTGTTAATATGGTTATTATGATCACCATTCAGATTATTGTGGCTATTGTAATTTTTATGGCTATTATGGCTATTGTAATGATTATTACGATTCTTTCCAAGTTCATTATGGATATTATTACGACTATTATGATTATTATGGCTATTATGACTATTATGGTTGTTATGGCTAGTATAAAGTATGTTATGACTATTTCCGAACCTATTATGGTTATTATTGCGATTATTATGATTATTACGGGTCTTGGTATAATTATCATCGATATTATGATCATCATTAAGATTATTATGGTTACTCTGATTATTGTGATTATTGCTATGCTTATTAACATTACAATTACGATTATTATGATTATTGTAGTTATTATGATGATCACTATGACTATTATGGCTGTTAGTATGATTATTATGATCAACATTCAGATTATTATGGCTATTATGATTTTTATGGTTATTATTGCTATTATAATGATAAATATGACTATTTCCAAGTTTCTTATGGTTATTATTATGACTATTATGATTATTATAGTCATTATGATTATTATGGCTAGTATAATGCTTATTATGATTATTTCCAAGCTTATTATGGTTATTACTATAATTATTATGATTATTATGGTTATTATGATTATTATGGTTACTATGGCTAGTATAACGGTTATTATGATTATTTCAAAGCTTATTATGTTTATTATTATGGTTACTATGCTTATTATGGATCTTGGTATACTTATGATGAATATCATGATCATCATTAAGATCATTATGGTTATTGCGATTATTATGACTATTATGATTATTCTAGTTATTATGATTATTATGGTTATTATGGCTAGCATAGGGGTTATTATGATTATTCCAAACCTTATTATGTTTATTATTATGATTACTCTGATTGTTATATGTCTTAGTATAATTATGATGAATATTATGGTTATCATTAAGATCATTATGGTTATTACGATGATTATGGGTATTACGTTAATCATAATGATTCTTAAGATTATTTCTATGACTATTCTGTTTATTATGATGATTACTATGATCATTATGGTTGTTAGTATTATTATTATGATCACCATTCTGATTATTATGGCTATTGTGATTTTTATGGCTATTATGACTATTGTAATGATTATTACGATTATTTCCAATTTCATTATTGTTATTATTACAACTATTATGATTATTATGGCTATTATGACTATTATGGTTGTTATGGCTAGTATAATGTATATTATGATTATTTCCGAACCCATTATGGTTATTATTATGATTATTATGATTATTACGTATCTTGATATAATTATCATGAATATTATGATCATCATTAAGATTATTACAGTTACTATGATTATTGTGATTATTTCTCTGCTTATTAACATTACAATTACGATTATTATGATTATTGTAGATATTATGATAATCACTATGATCATTATGGTTGTTAGTATGATTATTATGATCACGATTCTGATTATTATGGCTATTGTGATTTTTATGGCTATTATGACTATTATAATGATTATTACGATTATTTCCAAGTTCATTATTGTTATTATTACGACTATTATGATTATTATGGCTATTATGACTATTATGGTTGTTATGGCTAGTATAAAGTATAGTATGATTATTTCCGAACACATTAGGGTTATTATTATGATTATTATGATTATTAAGGATCTTGATGTAATTATCATGAATATTACGATCATCATTAAGATTATTACGCTTACTATGATTATTGTGATTATTGCTAAGCTTATTAACATTACAATTACGATTATTATGATTATTGTAGTTATTATGATGATCACTATGATCATTATGGTTGTTAGTATGATTATTATGATCACCATTCTGATTATTATGGCTATTGTGATTTTTATGGCAATTATGTCTATTATAATGATTATTACGATTATTTCCAAGTTCATTATGGTTATTATTACGACTATTATGATTATTATGGCTATTATGACTATTATGGTTTTTATGGCTAGTATAAAGTATGTTATGATTATTTCCGAACCTATTATGGTTATTATTGTGATTATTATGATTATTACGGGTCTTGGTATAATTATCATCGATATTATGATCATCATTATGATTATTATGGTTACTCTGATTATTGTGATTATTGCTATGCTTATTAACATTACAATTACGATTATTATGATTATTGTAGTTATTATGATGATCACTATGACTATTATGGCTGTTAGTATGATTATTATGATCAACATTCAGATTATTATGGCTATTATGATTTTTATGGTTATTATTGCTTTTATAATGATAAATATGACTATTTCCAAGTTTCTTATGGTTATTATTATGACTATTATGATTATTATAGTCATTATGATTATTATGGCTAGTATAATGCTTATTATGATTATTTCCAAGCTTATTATGGTTATTACTATAATTATTATGATTATTATGGTTATTATGATTATTATGGTTACTATGGCTAGTATAACGGTTATTATGATTATTTCAAAGCTTATTATGTTTATTATTATGGTTACTATGCTTATTATGGATCTTGGTATAATTATGATGAATATCATGGTCATCATTAAGATCATTATGGTTATTGCGATTATTATGACTATTATGATTATTCTAGTTATTATGATTATTATGGTTATTATGGCTAGTATAAAGGTTATTATGATTATTTCAAAGCTTATTATGTTTATTATTATGATTATTCTGATTATTATTTGTCTTAGTATAATTATGATGAATATTATGGTCATCATTAAGATCATTATGGTTATTACGATGATTATGGTTATTACGATATTCATAATGGTTATTAAGATTATTTCCATGACTATTCTGTTTATTATGATGATTACTATGATCATTATGGTTGTTAGTATGATTATTATGACCACCATTCAGATTATTACGGCTACTGTGATTTTTATTGCTATTATGGCTATTATAATGATTATTACGATTATTTCCAAGTTCATTACTGTTATTATTACGACTATTATGATTATTATGGCTATTATGACTATTATAGCTGTTCGGGGTAGTATAATGTATATTATGATTATTTCCGAACACATTATGGTTATTATTATGATTATTATGATTATTACAGATCTTGGTATAATTATCATGGATATTATGATCATCATTAAAATTATTACGGTTTCTATGATTATTGTGATTATTGCTATGCTTATTAACATTACAATTACGATTATTATGATAATTGTAGTTATTATGATGATCACTATGATTATTATGGCTGTTAGTATGATTATTATGATCAGCATTCAGATTATTATGGCTATTATGGTTTTTATGGTTATTATTGCTATTATAAAGATAAATATGATTATTTCCAAGTTTATTATGGTTATTATTATGACTATTATGATTATTAAAGTTACTATGATTATTATGATTATTATGGCTAGTATAATGCTTATGATGATTATTTCCAAGCTTATTATGGTTATTAATATAATTATTATGATGATTATGGTTATTATAATTATTATGGCTACTATGGCTAGTATAACGGTTATTATGATTATTTCAAAGCTTATTATGTTTATTATTATGGTTACTATGATTATTATGGATCTTGGTATAATTATGATGAATATAATGATCATCATTAAGATCATTATGGTTATTGCGATTATTACGACTATTATGATTACTCTAGTTATTATGATTATTATGGCTATTATGGCTAGTATAAAGGTTATTATGATTATTTCAAAGCTTATTATGCTTATTATTATGATTACTCTGATTATTATATGTCTAGGTATAATTATGATGAATATTATGGTCATCATTAAGATTATTATGGTTATTACGTTAATAATAATGATTATTAAGATTATTTCCATGACTATTCTGTTTATTATGATGATTACTATGATCATTATGGTTGTTAGTATGATTATTATGATCACCATTCTGATTATTATGGCTATTGTGATTTTTATGGCTATTATGACTATTATAATGATTATTACCATTATTTACAAGTTCATTATTGTTATTATTACGACTATTATGATTATTATGGCTATTATGACTATTATAGCTGTTCGGGGTAGTATAATGTATATTATGATTATTTCCGAACACATGAGGGTTATTATTATGATTATTATGACTATTACGGATCTTGGTATAATTATCATGGATATTATGATCATCATTAAGATTATTATGGTTACTATGATTATTGTGATTATTGCTATGCTTATTAACATTACAATTACGATTATTATGATTATTTTAGTTATTATGATGATCACTATGATTATTATGGTTGTTAGTATGATTATTAGGATCAACATTCAGATTATTATGGCTATTATGATTTTTATGGTTATTATTGCTATTATAATGATAAATATGATTATTTCCAAGTTTGTTACGGTTATTATTATCACTATTATGATTATTATAGTTATTATGATTATTATGGTTACTATGGCTAGTATAACGGTTATTATGATTATTTCAAAGCTTATTATGCTTATTACTATAATTATTATGATTATTATGGTTATTATGATTATTATGGTTACTATGGCTAGTATAACGGTTATTATGATTATTTCAAAGCTTATTATGTTTATTATTATGGTTACTATGCTTATTATGGATCTTGGTATAATTATGATGAATATCATGATCATCATTAAGATCATTATGGTTATTGCGATTATTATGACTATTATGATTATTCTAGTTATTATGATTATTATGGTTATTATGGCTAGTATAAAGGTTATTATGATTATTTCAAAGCTTATTATGTTTATTATTATGATTACTCTGATTATTATTTGTCTTAGTATAATTATGATGAATATTATGGTCATCATTAAGATCATTATGGTTACTACGATGATTATGGTTATTACGATATTCATAATGGTTATTAAGATTATTTCCATGACTATTCTGTTTATTATGATGATTACTATGATCATTATGGTTGTTAGTATGATTATTATGACCACCATTCAGATTATTACGGCTGCTGTGATTTTTATTGCTATTATGGCTATTATAATGATTATTACGATTATTTCCAAGTTCATTACTGTTATTATTACGACTATTATGATTATTATGGCTATTATGACTATTATAGCTGTTCGGGGTAGTATAATGTATATTATGATTATTTCCGAACACATTATGGTTATTATTATGATTATTATGATTATTACGGATCTTGGTATAATTATCATGGATATTATGATCATCATTAAGATTATTACGGTTTCTATGATTATTGTGATTATTGCTATGCTTATTAACATTACAATTACGATTATTATGATAATTGTAGTTATTATGATGATCACTATGATTATTATGGCTGTTAGTATGATTATTATGATCAGCATTCAGATTATTATGGCTATTATGGTTTTTATGGTTATTATTGCTATTATAAAGATAAATATGATTATTTCCAAGTTTATTATGGTTATTATTATGACTATTATGATTATTAAAGTTACTATGATTATTATGATTATTATGGCTAGTATAATGCTTATGATGATTATTTCCAAGCTTATTATAGTTATTAATATAATTATTATGATGATTATGGTTATTATAATTATTATGGCTACTATGGCTAGTATAACGGTTATTATGATTATTTCAAAGCTTATTATGTTTATTATTATGGTTACTATGATTATTATGGATCTTGGTATAATTATGATGAATATAATGATCATCATTAAGATCATTATGGTTATTGCGATTATTACGACTATTATGATTACTCTAGTTATTATGATTATTATGGCTATTATGGCTAGTATAAAGGTTATTGTGATTATTTCAAAGCTTATTATGCTTATTATTATGATTACTCTGATTATTATATGTCTAGGTATAATTATGATGAATATTATGGTCATCATTAAGATTATTATGGTTATTACGTTAATAATAATGATTATTAAGATTATTTCCATGACTATTCTGTTTATTATGATGATTACTATGATCATTATGGTTGTTAGTATGATTATTATGATCACCATTCTGATTATTATGGCTATTGTGATTTTTATGGCTATTATGACTATTATAATGATTATTACCATTATTTACAAGTTCATTATTGTTATTATTACGACTATTATGATTATTATGGCTATTATGACTATTATAGCTGTTCGGGGTAGTATAATGTATATTATGATTATTTCCGAACACATGAGGGTTATTATTATGATTATTATGACTATTACGGATCTTGGTATAATTATCATGGATATTATGATCATCATTAAGATTATTATGGTTACTATGATTATTGTGATTATTGCTATGCTTATTAACATTACAATTACGATTATTATGATTATTTTAGTTATTATGATGATCACTATGATTATTATGGTTGTTAGTATGATTATTAGGATCAACATTCAGATTATTATGGCTATCATGATTTTTATGGTTATTATTGCTATTATAATGATAAATATGATTATTTCCAAGTTTGTTACGGTTATTATTATCACTATTATGATTATTATAGTTATTATGATTATTATGGTTACTATGGCTAGTATAACGGTTATTATGATTATTTCAAAGCTTATTATGCTTATTACTATAATTATTATGATTATTATGGTTATTATGATTATTATGATTCTTATGGCTAGTATAATGCTTATGATGATTATTTCCAAGCTTATTATGGCTATTAATATAATTATTATGATGATTATGATTATTATAGTCATTATGGCTACTATGGCTAGTATAACGGTTATTATGAATATTTCAAAGCTTATTATGTTTGTTATTATGGTTACTATGATTATTATGGATCTTGGTATAATTATGATGAATATAATGATCATCATTAAGATCATTATGGTTATTGCGATTATTATGACTATTATGATTACTCTATTTATTACGATTATTATGGTTATTATGGCTAGTATAAAGGTTATTATGATTATTTCAAAGCTTATTATGCTTATTATTACGATTACTCTGATTATTATATGTCTAGGTATATTTATGATGAATATTATGGTCATCATTAAGATTATTATGGTTATTACGTTAATAATAATGATTATTAAGATTGTTTCCACGACTATTCTGTTTATTATGATGATTACTACGATCATTATGGTTGTTAGAATGATTATTATGATCACCATTCTGATTATTATGGCTATTGTGATTTTTATGGCTATTACTGGTATTATAATGATAAATATGATTATTTCCACGTTTATTATGTTTATTATTATGACTTGTATGATTAATATAGTTATTATGATCATTATGGCTAGTATAATGCTTATTATGATTATTTCCAAGCTTATTATGGTTATTACTATAATTATTATGATTATTATGGTTATTATGATTATTATGGTTACTGTGGCTAGTATAACGGTTATTATGATTATTTCAAAGCTTATTATGTTTATTATTATGGTTACTATGCTTATTATGGGTCTTGGTATGATTATGATGAATATCATGATCATCATTAAGATCATTATGGTTATTGCGATTATTATGACTATTATGATTATTCTAGTTATTATGATTATTATGGTTATTATGGCTAGTATAAAGGTTATTATGATTATTTCAAAGCTTATTATGTTTATTATTATGATTACTGTGATTATTATATGTCTTAGTATAAGTATGATGAATATGATGGTGATCATTGAGATCATTATGGTTATTAAGATGATTATGGTTATTACGTTAATAATAATGATTATGAATATTATTTCCATGACTATTCTGTCTGTTATGATGATTACTATGATCATTGTGGTTGTTAGTATGATTATTATGGTCACCATTCTGATTATTATGGCTGTTGTGATTTTTATGGCTATTATGACTATTATAATGATTATTACGATTATTTCCAAGTTCATTATTGTTATTATTACGACTATTATGATTATTATGGCTATTATGACTATTATGGTTGATATGGCTAGTATAATGTATATTGTGATTATTTCCGAACCCATTATGGTTATTATTATGATTATTATGATTATTACGGATCTGGGTATAATTATCATGGATATTATGATCATCATTAAGATTATTATGGTTACTATGATTATTGTGATTATTGCTATGCTTATTAACATTACAATTACGATTATTATGATTATTCTAGTTATTATGATGATCACTATGATTATTATGGTTGTTAGTATGATTATTAGAATCAACATTCAGATTATTATGGCTATTATGATTTTTATGGTTATTATTGCTATTATACTGATAAATATGATTATTTCCAAGTTTATTACGGTTATTAGTATGACTATTATGATTATTATAGTTATTATGATTATTATGGTTACTATGGCTAGTATAACGGTTATTATGATTACTTCAAACCTTATTATGTTTATTATTATGGTTACTATGATTATTATGGATCTTGGTATAATTATGATGAATATTATGGTCATCATTAAGATCATTATGGTTATTACGATGATTATGGTTATTACGATAATCATAATGATTATTAAGATTATTTCCATGACTATTCTGTTTATTATGATGATTACTATGATCAATATGATTGTTAGTATGATTATTATGACCACCATTCAGATTATTACGGCTATTGTGATTTTTATTGCTATTATGGTTATTATAATGATTATTACGATTATTTCCAAGTTCATTATTGTTATTATTACGACTATTATGATTATTATGGCTATTATGACTATTATAGCTGTTCGGGGTAGTATAATGTATATTATGATTATTTCCGAACCTATTATGTTTATTATTATGATTATTATGATTATTACGGATCTTGGTATAATTATGATGAATATAATGATCATCATTAAGATCATTATGGTTACTGCGATTATTATGACTATTATGATTACTCTATTTATTATGATTATTATGGTTATTATGGCTAGTATAAAGGTTATTATGATTATTTCAAAGCTTATTATGCTTATTATTACGATTACTCTGATTATTATATGTCTAGGTATATTTATGATGAATATTATGGTCATCATTAAGATTATTATGGTTATTACGTTAATAATAATGATTATTAAGATTGTTTCCATGACTATTCTGTTTATTATAATGATTACTACGATCATTATGGTTGTTAGAATGATTATTATGATCACCATTCTGATTATTATGGCTATTGTGATTTTTATGGCTATTATTGCTATTATAATGATAAATATGGTTATTTCCACGTTTATTATGTTTATTATTATGACTAGTGTGATTAATATAGTTATTATGATTATTATGGCTAGTATAATGCTTATTATGATTATTTCCAAGCTTATTATGGTTATTACTATAATTATTATGATTATTATGGTTATTATGATTATTATGGTTACTATGGCTAGTATAAAGGTTATTATGATTATTTCAAAGCTTATTATGCTTATTATTATGATTACTCTGATTATTATATGTCTAGGCATAATTATGATGAATATTATGGTCATCATTAAGATCATTATGGTTATTACGTTAATAATAATGATTATTAAGATTATTTCCATGACTATTCTGTTTATTATGATGATTACTATGATCATTATGGTTGTTAGTATGATTATTATGATCACCATTCAGATTATTATGGCTATTGTGGTTTTTATGGCTATTATGGCTATTGTAATGATTATTACGATTATTTCCAAGGTCATTATAGTTATTAGTACGACTATTATGACTATTATGGCTATTATGACTATTATGGTTGTTATGGCTAGTATAAAGTATATTATGAATATTTCCGAACCTATTATGGTTATTATGATGATTATTATGATTATTACGGGTCTTGGTATAATTATCATGGATATTATGATCATCATTAAGATTATTACGGTTACTATGATTATTGTGATTATTGCTAAGCTTATTAACATTACAATTACGATTATTATGATTATTGTAGTTATTATGATGATCACTATGATCATTATGGTTGTTAGTATGATTATTATGATCACCATTCTGATTATTATGGCTATTGTGATTTTTATGGCAATTATGTCTATTATAATGATTATTACGATTATTTCCAAGTTCATTATGGTTATTATTACGACTATTATGATTATTATGGCTATTATGACTATTATGGTTTTTATGGCTAGTATAAAGTATGTTATGATTATTTCCGAACCTATTATGGTTATTATTGTGATTATTATGATTATTACGGGTCTTGGTATAATTATCATCGATATTATGATCATCATTATGATTATTATGGTTACTCTGATTATTGTGATTATTGCTATGCTTATTAACATTACAATTACGATTATTATGATTATTGTAGTTATTATGATGATCACTATGACTATTATGGCTGTTAGTATGATTATTATGATCAACATTCAGATTATTATGGCTATTATGGTTTTTATGGTTATTATTGCTATTATAAAGATAAATATGATTATTTCCAAGTTTATTATGGTTATTATTATGACTATTATGATTATTAAAGTTACTATGATTATTATGATTATTATGGCTAGTATAATGCTTATGATGATTATTTCCAAGCTTATTATGGTTATTAATATAATTATTATGATAATTATGGTTATTATAATTATTATGGCTACTATGGCTAGTATAACGGTTATTATGATTATTTCAAAGCTTATTATGTTTATTATTATGGTTACTATGATTATTATGGATCTTGGTATAATTATGATGAATATAATGATCATCATTAAGATCATTATGGTTATTGCGATTATTACGACTATTATGATTACTCTAGTTATTATGATTATTATGGCTATTATGGCTAGTATAAAGGTTATTATGATTATTTCAAAGCTTATTATGCTTATTATTATGATTACTCTGATTATTATATGTCTAGGTATAATTATGATGAATATTATGGTCATCATTAAGATTATTATGGTTATTACGTTAATAATAATGATTATTAAGATTATTTCCATGACTATTCTGTTTATTATGATGATTACTATGATCATTATGGTTGTTAGTATGATTATTATGATCACCATTCTGATTATTATGGCTATTGTGATTTTTATGGCTATTATGACTATTATAATGATTATTACCATTATTTACAAGTTCATTATTGTTATTATTACGACTATTATGATTATTATGGCTATTATGACTATTATAGCTGTTCGGGGTAGTATAATGTATATTATGATTATTTCCGAACACATGAGGGTTATTATTATGATTATTATGACTATTACGGATCTTGGTATAATTATCATGGATATTATGATCATCATTAAGATTATTATGGTTACTATGATTATTGTGATTATTGCTATGCTTATTAACATTACAATTACGATTATTATGATTATTTTAGTTATTATGATGATCACTATGATTATTATGGTTGTTAGTATGATTATTAGGATCAACATTCAGATTATTATGGCTATTATGATTTTTATGGTTATTATTGCTATTATAATGATAAATATGATTATTTCCATGTTTGTTACGGTTATTATTATCACTATTATGATTATTATAGTTATTATGATTATTATGGTTACTATGGCTAGTATAACGGTTATTATGATTATTTCAAAGCTTATTATGCTTATTACTATAATTATTATGATTATTATGGTTATTATGATTATTATGGTTACTATGGCTAGTATAACGGTTATTATGATTATTTCAAAGTTTATTCTGTTTATTATTATGGTTACTATGATTATTATGGATCTTGGTATAATTATGATGAATATAATGATCATCATTAAGATCATTATGGTTATTGCGAATATTATGACTATTATGATTACTCTAGTTATTATGATTATAATGGTTATTATGGCTAGTATAAAGGTTATTATGATTATTTCAAAGCTTATTATGCTTATTATTATGATAACTCTGATTATTATATGTCTAGGTATAATTATGATGAATATTATGGTCATCATTAAGATCATTATGGTTATTACGTTAATAATAATGATTATTAAGATTATTTCCATGACTATTCTGTTTATTATGATGATCACTATGATCATTATGGTTGTTAGTATGATTATTATGATCACCATTCTGATTATTATGGCTATTGTGAATTTTATGGCAATTATGTCTATTATAATGATTATTACGATTATTTCCAAGTTCATTATGGTTATTATTACGACTATTATGATTATTATGGCTATTATGACTATTATGGTTGTTATGGCTAGTATAAAGTATGTTATGATTATTTCCGAACCTATTATGGTTATTATTGTGATTATTATGATTATTACGGGTCTTGGTATAATTATCATCGATATTATGATCATCATTAAGATTATTATGGTTACTCTGATTATTGTGATTATTGCTATGCTTATTAACATTACAATTACGATTATTATGATTATTTTAGTTATTATGATGATCACTATGATTATTATGGTTGTTAGTATGATTATTAGGATCAACATTCAGATTATTATGGCTATTATGATTTTTATGGTTATTATTGCTATTATAATGATAAATATGATTATTTCCAAGTTTGTTACGGTTATTATTATCACTATGATGATTATTATAGTTATTATGATTATTATGGTTACTATGGCTAGTATAACGGTTATTATGATTATTTCAAAGCTTATTATGCTTATTACTATAATTATTATGATTATTATGGTTATTATGATTATTATGGTTACTATGGCTAGTATAACGGTTATTATGATTATTTCAAAGTTTATTCTGTTTATTATTATGGTTACTATGATTATTATGGATCTTGGTATAATTATGATGAATATAATGATCATCATTAAGATCATTATGGTTATTGCGAATATTATGACTATTATGATTACTCTAGTTATTATGATTATAATGGTTATTATGGCTAGTATAAAGGTTATTATGATTATTTCAAAGCTTATTGTGCTTATTATTATGATTACTCTGATTATTATATGTCTAGGTATAATTATGATGAATATTATGGTCATCATTAAGATTATTATGGTTATTACGTTAATAATAATGATTATTAAGATTATTTCCATGACTATTCTGTTTATTATGATGATTACTATGATCATTATGGTTGTTAGTATGATTATTATGATCACCATTCTGATTATTATGGCTATTGTGATTTTTATGGCTATTATGACTATTATAATGATTATTACCATTATTTACAAGTTCATTATTGTTATTATTACGACTATTATGATTATTATGGCTATTATGACTATTATAGCTGTTCGGGGTAGTATAATGTATATTATGATTATTTCCGAACACATGAGGGTTATTATTATGATTATTATGACTATTACGGATCTTGGTATAATTATCATGGATATTATGATCATCATTAAGATTATTATGGTTACTATGATTATTGTGATTATTGCTATGCTTATTAACATTACAATTACGATTATTATGATTATTTTAGTTATTATGATGATCACTATGATTATTATGGTTGTTAGTATGATTATTAGGATCAACATTCAGATTATTATGGCTATCATGATTTTTATGGTTATTATTGCTATTATAATGATAAATATGATTATTTCCAAGTTTGTTACGGTTATTATTATCACTATTATGATTATTATAGTTATTATGATTATTATGGTTACTATGGCTAGTATAACGGTTATTATGATTATTTCAAAGCTTATTATGCTTATTACTATAATTATTATGATTATTATGGTTATTATGATTATTATGATTCTTATGGCTAGTATAATGCTTATGATGATTATTTCCAAGCTTATTATGGCTATTAATATAATTATTATGATGATTATGATTATTATAGTCATTATGGCTACTATGGCTAGTATAACGGTTATTATGAATATTTCAAAGCTTATTATGTTTGTTATTATGGTTACTATGATTATTATGGATCTTGGTATAATTATGATGAATATAATGATCATCATTAAGATCATTATGGTTATTGCGATTATTATGACTATTATGATTACTCTATTTATTACGATTATTATGGTTATTATGGCTAGTATAAAGGTTATTATGATTATTTCAAAGCTTATTATGCTTATTATTACGATTACTCTGATTATTATATGTCTAGGTATATTTATGATGAATATTATGGTCATCATTAAGATTATTATGGTTATTACGTTAATAATAATGATTATTAAGATTGTTTCCACGACTATTCTGTTTATTATGATGATTACTACGATCATTATGGTTGTTAGAATGATTATTATGATCACCATTCTGATTATTATGGCTATTGTGATTTTTATGGCTATTACTGGTATTATAATGATAAATATGATTATTTCCACGTTTATTATGTTTATTATTATGACTTGTATGATTAATATAGTTATTATGATCATTATGGCTAGTATAATGCTTATTATGATTATTTCCAAGCTTATTATGGTTATTACTATAATTATTATGATTATTATGGTTATTATGATTATTATGGTTACTGTGGCTAGTATAACGGTTATTATGATTATTTCAAAGCTTATTATGTTTATTATTATGGTTACTATGCTTATTATGGGTCTTGGTATGATTATGATGAATATCATGATCATCATTAAGATCATTATGGTTATTGCGATTATTATGACTATTATGATTATTCTAGTTATTATGATTATTATGGTTATTATGGCTAGTATAAAGGTTATTATGATTATTTCAAAGCTTATTATGTTTATTATTATGATTACTGTGATTATTATATGTCTTAGTATAAGTATGATGAATATGATGGTGATCATTGAGATCATTATGGTTATTAAGATGATTATGGTTATTACGTTAATAATAATGATTATGAATATTATTTCCATGACTATTCTGTCTGTTATGATGATTACTATGATCATTGTGGTTGTTAGTATGATTATTATGGTCACCATTCTGATTATTATGGCTGTTGTGATTTTTATGGCTATTATGACTATTATAATGATTATTACGATTATTTCCAAGTTCATTATTGTTATTATTACGACTATTATGATTATTATGGCTATTATGACTATTATGGTTGATATGGCTAGTATAATGTATATTGTGATTATTTCCGAACCCATTATGGTTATTATTATGATTATTATGATTATTACGGATCTGGGTATAATTATCATGGATATTATGATCATCATTAAGATTATTATGGTTACTATGATTATTGTGATTATTGCTATGCTTATTAACATTACAATTACGATTATTATGATTATTCTAGTTATTATGATGATCACTATGATTATTATGGTTGTTAGTATGATTATTAGAATCAACATTCAGATTATTATGGCTATTATGATTTTTATGGTTATTATTGCTATTATACTGATAAATATGATTATTTCCAAGTTTATTACGGTTATTAGTATGACTATTATGATTATTATAGTTATTATGATTATTATGGTTACTATGGCTAGTATAACGGTTATTATGATTACTTCAAACCTTATTATGTTTATTATTATGGTTACTATGATTATTATGGATCTTGGTATAATTATGATGAATATTATGGTCGCCATTAAGATCATTATGGTTATTACGATGATTATGGTTATTACGATAATCATAATGATTATTAAGATTATTTCCATGACTATTCTGTTTATTATGATGATTACTATGATCAATATGATTGTTAGTATGATTATTATGACCACCATTCAGATTATTACGGCTATTGTGATTTTTATTGCTATTATGGTTATTATAATGATTATTACGATTATTTCCAAGTTCATTATTGTTATTATTACGACTATTATGATTATTATGGCTATTATGACTATTATAGCTGTTCGGGGTAGTATAATGTATATTATGATTATTTCCGAACCTATTATGTTTATTATTATGATTATTATGATTATTACGGATCTTGGTATAATTATGATGAATATAATGATCATCATTAAGATCATTATGGTTATTGCGATTATTATGACTATTATGATTACTCTATTTATTATGATTATTATGGTTATTATGGCTAGTATAAAGGTTATTATGATTATTTCAAAGCTTATTATGCTTATTATTACGATTACTCTGATTATTATATGTCTAGGTATATTTATGATGAATATTATGGTCATCATTAAGATTATTATGGTTATTACGTTAATAATAATGATTATTAAGATTGTTTCCATGACTATTCTGTTTATTATAATGATTACTACGATCATTATGGTTGTTAGAATGATTATTATGATCACCATTCTGATTATTATGGCTATTGTGATTTTTATGGCTATTATTGCTATTATAATGATAAATATGGTTATTTCCACGTTTATTATGTTTATTATTATGACTAGTGTGATTAATATAGTTATTATGATTATTATGGCTAGTATAATGCTTATTATGATTATTTCCAAGCTTATTATGGTTATTACTATAATTATTATGATTATTATGGTTATTATGATTATTATGGTTACAATGGCTAGTATAAAGGTTATTATGATTATTTCAAAGCTTATTATGCTTATTATTATGATTACTCTGATTATTATATGTCTAGGCATAATTATGATGAATATTATGGTCATCATTAAGATCATTATGGTTATTACGTTAATAATAATGATTATTAAGATTATTTCCATGACTATTCTGTTTATTATGATGATTACTATGATCATTATGGTTGTTAGTATGATTATTATGATCACCATTCAGATTATTATGGCTATTGTGGTTTTTATGGCTATTATGGCTATTGTAATGATTATTACGATTATTTCCAAGGTCATTATAGTTATTAGTACGACTATTATGACTATTATGGCTATTATGACTATTATGGTTGTTATGGCTAGTATAAAGTATATTATGAATATTTCCGAACCTATTATGGTTATTATGATGATTATTATGATTATTACGGGTCTTGGTATAATTATCATGGATATTATGATCATCATTAAGATTATTACGGTTACTATGATTATTGTGATTATTGCTAAGCTTATTAACATTACAATTACGATTATTATGATTATTGTAGTTATTATGATGATCACTATGATCATTATGGTTGTTAGTATGATTATTATGATCACCATTCTGATTATTATGGCTATTGTGATTTTTATGGCAATTATGTCTATTATAATGATTATTACGATTATTTCCAAGTTCATTATGGTTATTATTACGACTATTATGATTATTATGGCTATTATGACTATTATGGTTTTTATGGCTAGTATAAAGTATGTTATGATTATTTCCGAACCTATTATGGTTATTATTGTGATTATTATGATTATTACGGGTCTTGGTATAATTATCATCGATATTATGATCATCATTATGATTATTATGGTTACTCTGATTATTGTGATTATTGCTATGCTTATTAACATTACAATTACGATTATTATGATTATTGTAGTTATTATGATGATCACTATGACTATTATGGCTGTTAGTATGATTATTATGATCAACATTCAGATTATTATGGCTATTATGGTTTTTATGGTTATTATTGCTATTATAAAGATAAATATGATTATTTCCAAGTTTATTATGGTTATTATTATGACTATTATGATTATTAAAGTTACTATGATTATTATGATTATTATGGCTAGTATAATGCTTATGATGATTATTTCCAAGCTTATTATGGTTATTAATATAATTATTATGATAATTATGGTTATTATAATTATTATGGCTACTATGGCTAGTATAACGGTTATTATGATTATTTCAAAGCTTATTATGTTTATTATTATGGTTACTATGATTATTATGGATCTTGGTATAATTATGATGAATATAATGATCATCATTAAGATCATTATGGTTATTGCGATTATTACGACTATTATGATTACTCTAGTTATTATGATTATTATGGCTATTATGGCTAGTATAAGGGTTATTATGATTATTTCAAAGCTTATTATGCTTATTATTATGATTACTCTGATTATTATATGTCTAGGTATAATTATGATGAATATTATGGTCATCATTAAGATTATTATGGTTATTACGTTAATAATAATGATTATTAAGATTATTTCCATGACTATTCTGTTTATTATGATGATTACTATGATCATTATGGTTGTTAGTATGATTATTATGATCACCATTCTGATTATTATGGCTATTGTTATTTTTATGGCTATTATGACTATTATAATGATTATTACCATTATTTACAAGTTCATTATTGTTATTATTACGACTATTATGATTATTATGGCTATTATGACTATTATAGCTGTTCGGGGTAGTATAATGTATATTATGATTATTTCCGAACACATGAGGGTTATTATTATGATTATTATGACTATTACGGATCTTGGTATAATTATCATGGATATTATGATCATCATTAAGATTATTATGGTTACTATGATTATTGTGGTTATTGCTATGCTTATTAACATTACAATTACGATTATTATGATTATTTTAGTTATTATGATGATCACTATGATTATTATGGTTGTTAGTATGATTATTAGGATCAACATTCAGATTATTATGGCTATTATGATTTTTATGGTTATTATTGCTATTATAATGATAAATATGATTATTTCCAAGTTTGTTACGGTTATTATTATCACTATTATGATTATTATAGTTATTATGATTATTATGGTTACTATGGCTAGTATAACGGTTATTATGATTATTTCAAAGCTTATTATGCTTATTACTATAATTATTATGATTATTATGGTTATTATGATTATTATGGTTACTATGGCTAGTATAACGGTTATTATGATTATTTCAAAGTTTATTCTGTTTATTATTATGGTTACTATGATTATTATGGATCTTGGTATAATTATGATGAATATAATGATCATCATTAAGATCATTATGGTTATTGCGAATATTATGACTATTATGATTACTCTAGTTATTATGATTATAATGGTTATTATGGCTAGTATAAAGGTTATTATGATTATTTCAAAGCTTATTATGCTTATTATTATGATTACTCTGATTATTATATGTCTAGGTATAATTATGATGAATATTATGGTCATCATTAAGATCATTATGGTTATTACGTTAATAATAATGATTATTAAGATTATTTCCATGACTATTCTGTTTATTATGATGATCACTATGATCATTATGGCTGTTAGTATGATTATTATGATCACCATTCTGATTATTATGGCTATTGTGATTTTTATGGCAATTATGTCTATTATAATGATTATTACGATTATTTCCAAGTTCATTATGGTTATTATTACGACTATTATGATTATTATGGCTATTATGACTATTATGGTTGTTATGGCTAGTATAAAGTATGTTATGATTATTTCCGAACCTATTATGGTTATTATTGTGATTATTATGATTATTACGGGTCTTGGTATAATTATCATCGATATTATGATCATCATTAAGATTATTATGGTTACTCTGATTATTGTGATTATTGCTATGCTTATTAACATTACAATTACGATTATTATGATTATTTTAGTTATTATGATGATCACTATGATTATTATGGTTGTTAGTATGATTATTAGGATCAACATTCAGATTATTATGGCTATTATGATTTTTATGGTTATTATTGCTATTATAATGATAAATATGATTATTTCCAAGTTTGTTACGGTTATTATTATCACTATTATGATTATTATAGTTATTATGATTATTATGGTTACTATGGCTAGTATAACGGTTATTATGATTATTTCAAAGCTTATTATGCTTATTACTATAATTATTATGATTATTATGGTTATTATGATTATTATGGTTACTATGGCTAGTATAACGGTTATTATGATTATTTCAAAGTTTCTTCTGTTTATTATTATGGTTACTATGATTATTATGGATCTTGGTATAATTATGATGAATATAATGATCATCATTAAGATCATTATGGTTATTGCGAATATTATGACTATTATGATTACTCTAGTTATTATGATTATTATGGTTATTATGGCTAGTATAAAGGTTATTATGATTATTTCAAAGCTTATTATGCTTATTATTATGATTACTCTGATTATTATATGTCTAGGTATAATTATGATGAATATTATGGTCATCATTAAGATCATTATGGTTATTACGTTAATAATAATGATTATTAAGATTATTTCCATGACTATTCTGTTTATTATGATGATTACTATGATCATTATGGTTGTTAGTATGATTATTATGATCACCATTCAGATTATTATGGCTATTGTGATTTTTATGGCTATTATGGCTATTGTAATGATTATTACGATTATTTCCAAGGTCATTATAGTTATTATTACGACTATTATGACTATTATGGCTATTATGACTATTATGGTTGTTATGGCTAGTATAAAGTATATTATGAATATTTCCGAACCTATTATGGTTATTATGATGATTATTATGATTATTACGGGTCTTGGTATAATTATCATGGATATTATGATCATCATTAAGATTATTATGGTTACTCTGATTATTGTGATTATTGCTATGCTTGTTAACATTAAAATTACGATTATTATGATTATTGTAGTTATTATGATGATCACTATGACTATTATGGCTGTTAGTATGATTATTATGATCAACATTCAGATTATTATGGCTATTATGATTTTTATGGTTATTATTGCTATTATAATGATAAATATGATTATTTCCAAGTTTATTATGGTTATTATTATGACTATTATGATTAATATAGTTATTATGATCATTATGGCTAGTATAATGCTTATTATGATTATTTCCAAGCTTATTATGGTTATTACTATAATTATTATGATTATTATGGTTATTATGATTATTATGGATACTGTGGCTAGTATAACGGTTATTATGATTATTTCAAAGCTTATTATGTTTATTATTATGGTTACTATGCTTATTATGGGTCTTGGTATCATTATGATGAATATTATGATCATCATTAAGATCATTATGGTTATTGCGATTATTATGACTATTATGATTATTCTAGTTATTATGATTATTATGGTTATTATGGCTAGTATAAAGGTTATTATGATTATTTCAAAGCTTATTATGTTTATTATTATGATTACTGTGATTATTATATGTCTTAGTATAAGTATGATGAATATGATGGTGATCATTGAGATCATTATGGTTATTAAGATGATTATGGTTATTACGTTAATAATAATGATTATGAATATTATTTCCATGACTATTCTGTCTGTTATGATGATTACTATGATCATTGTGGTTGTTAGTATGATTATTATGATCACCATTCTGATTATTATGGCTATTGTGATTTTTATGGCAATTATGTCTATTATAATGATTATTACGATTATTTCCAAGTTCATTATTGTTATTATTACGACTATTATGATTATTATGGCTATTATGACTATTATGGTTGATATGGCTAGTATAATGTATATTGTGATTATTTCCGAACCCATTATGGTTATTATTATGATTATTATGATTATTACGGATCTGGGTATAATTATCATGGATATTATGATCATCATTAAGATTATTATGGTTACTATGATTATTGTGATTATTGCTATGCTTATTAACATTACAATTACGATTATTATGATTATTGTAGTTATTATGATGATCACTATGATTATTATGGTTGTTAGTATGATTATTAGAATCAACATTCAGATTATTATGGCTATTATGATTTTTATGGTTATTATTGCTATTATACTGATAAATATGATTATTTCCAAGTTTATTACGGTTATTATTATGACTATTATGATTATTATAGTCATTATGATTATTATGGCTAGTATAATGCTTATTATGATTATTTCCAAGCTTATTATGGTTATTACTATAATTATTATGATTATTATGGTTATTATGATTATTATGGTTACTATGGCTAGTATAAAGGTCATTATGATTATTTCAAAGCTTATTATGCTTATTATTATGATTACTCTGATTATTATATGTCTAGGTATAATTATGATGAATATTATGGTCATCATTAAGATCATTATGGTTATTACGATGATTATGGTTATTACGATGATCATAATGATTATTAAGATTATTTCCATGACTATTCTGTTTATTATGATGATTGCTATTATCAATATGATTGTTAGTATGATTATTATGACCACCATTCAGATTATTACGGCTATTGTGATTTTTAATGCTATTATGGCTATTATAATGATTATTACGATTATTTCCGAGTACATTATTGTTATTATTACGACTATTATGATTATTATGGCTATTATGACTATTATAGCTGTTCGGGGTAGTATAATGTATATTGTGATTATTTCCGAACCTATTATGTTTATTATTATGATTGTTATGATTATTACGGATCTTGGTATAATTATCATGGATATTATGATCATCATTAAGATTATTATGGTTTCTATGATTATTGTGATTATTGCTATGCTTATTAACATTACTATTACGATTATTATGATTATTGTAGTTATTATGATGATCACTATGATTATTATGGCTGTTAGTATGATTATTATGATCAACATTCAGATTATTATGGCTATTATGATTTTTATGGTTATTATTGCTATTATAATGATAAATATGATTATTTCCAAGTTTGTTACGGTTATTATTATCACTATTATGATTATTATAGTTATTATGATTATTATGGTTACTATGGCTAGTATAACGGTTATTATGATTATTTCAAAGCTTATTATGCTTATTACTATAATTATTATGATTATTATGGTTATTATGATTATTATGGTTACTATGGCTAGTATAACGGTTATTATGATTATTTCAAAGTTTATTCTGTTTATTATTATGGTTACTATGATTATTATGGATCTTGGTATAATTATGATGAATATAATGATCATCATTAAGATCATTATGGTTATTGCGAATATTATGACTATTATGATTACTCTAGTTATTATGATTATTATGGTTATTATGGCTAGTATAAAGGTTATTATGATTATTTCAAAGCTTATTATGCTTATTATTATGATTACTCTGATTATTATATGTCTAGGTATAATTATGATGAATATTATGGTCATCATTAAGATCATTATGGTTATTACGTTAATAATAATGATTATTAAGATTATTTCCATGACTATTCTGTTTATTATGATGATCACTATGATCATTATGGTTGTTAGTATGATTATTATGATCACCATTCTGATTATTATGGCTATTGTGATTTTTATGGCAATTATGTCTATTATAATGATTATTACGATTATTTCCAAGTTCATTATGGTTATTATTACGACTATTATGATTATTATGGCTATTATGACTATTATGGTTGTTATGGCTAGTATAAAGTATGTTATGATTATTTCCGAACCTATTATGGTTATTATTGTGATTATTATGATTATTACGGGTCTTGGTATAATTATCATCGATATTATGATCATCATTAAGATTATTATGGTTACTCTGATTATTGTGATTATTGCTATGCTTATTAACATTACAATTACGATTATTATGATTATTTTAGTTATTATGATGATCACTATGATTATTATGGTTGTTAGTATGATTATTAGGATCAACATTCAGATTATTATGGCTATTATGATTTTTATGGTTATTATTGCTATTATAATGATAAATATGACTATTTCCAAGTTTCTTATGGTAATTATTATGACTATTATGATTATTATAGTCATTATGATTATTATGGCTAGTATAATGCTTATTATGATTATTTCCAAGCTTATTATGGTTATTACTATAATTATTATGATTATTATGGTTATTATGATTATTATGGTTACTATGGCTAGTATAAAGGTCATTATGATTATTTCAAAGCTTATTATGCTTATTATTATGATTACTCTGATTATTATATGTCTAGGTATAATTATGATGAATATTATGGTCATCATTAAGATCATTATGGTTATTACGATGATTATGGTTATTACGATGATCATAATGATTATTAAGATTATTTCCATGACTATTCTGTTTATTATGATGATTGCTATTATCAATATGATTGTTAGTATGATTATTATGACCACCATTCAGATTATTACGGCTATTGTGATTTTTATTGCTATTATGGCTATTATAATGATTATTACGATTATTTCCGAGTACATTATTGTTATTATTACGACTATTATGATTATTATGGCTATTATGACTATTATAGCTGTTCGGGGTAGTATAATGTATATTGTGATTATTTCCGAACCTATTATGTTTATTATTATGATTGTTATGATTATTACGGATCTTGGTATAATTATCATGGATATTATGATCATCATTAAGATTATTATGGTTTCTATGATTATTGTGATTATTGCTATGCTTATTAACATTACTATTACGATTATTATGATTATTGTAGTTATTATGATGATCACTATGATTATTATGGCTGTTAGTATGATTATTATGATCAACATTCAGATTATTATGGCTATTATGATTTTTATGGTTATTATTGCTATTATAATGATAAATATGATTATTTCCAAGTTTATTATGGTTATTATTATGACTATTATGATTATTATAGTTATTATGATTATTATGATTCTTATGGCTAATATAATGCTTATGATGATTATTTCCAAGCTTATTATGGCTATTAATATAATTATTATGATGATTATGATTATTATAATTATTATGGCTACTATGGCTAGTATAACGGTTATTATGAATATTTCAAAGCTTATTATGTTTGTTATTATGGTTACTATGATTATTATGGATCTTGGTATAATTATGATGAATATAATGATCATCATTAAGATCATTATGGTTATTGCGATTATTATGACTATTATGATTACTCTATTTATTATGATTATTATGGTTATTATGGCTAGTATAAAGGTTGTTATGATTATTTCAAAGCTTATTATGCTTATTATTACGATTACTCTGATTATTATATGTCTAGGTATATTTATGATGAATATTATGGTTATCATTAAGATTATTATGGTTATTACGTTAATAATAATGATTATTAAGATTGTTTCCACGACTATTCTGTTTATTATGATGATTACTACGATCATTATGGTTGTTAGAATGATTATTATGATCACCATTCTGATTATTATGGCTATTGTGATTTTTATGGCTATTACTGCTATTATAATGATAAATATGATTATTTCCACGTTTATTATGTTTATTATTATGACTTGTATGATTAATATAGTTATTATGATCATTATGGCTAGTATAATGCTTATTATGATTATTTCCAAGCTTATTATGGTTATTACTATAATTATTACGATTATTATGGTTATTATGATTATTATGGTTACTGTGGCTAGTATAACGGTTATTATGATTATTTCAAAGCTTATTATGTTTATTATTATGGTTACTATGCTTATTATGGGTCTTGGTATCATTATGATGAATATCATGATCATCATTAAGATCATTATGGTTATTGCGATTATTATGACTATTATGATTATTCTAGTTATTATGATTATTATGGTTATTATGGCTAGTATAAAGGTTATTATGATTATTTCAAAGCTTATTATGTTTATTATTATGATTACTGTGATTATTATATGTCTTAGTATAAGTATGATGAATATGATGGTGATCATTGAGATCATTACGGTTATTAAGATGATTATGGTTATTACGTTAATAATAATGATTATGAATATTATTTCCATGACTATTCTGTCTGTTATGACGATTACTATGATCATTGTGGTTGTTAGTATGATTATTATGGTCACCATTCTGATTATTATGGCTGTTGTGATTTTTATGGCTATTATGTCTATTATAATGATTATTACGATTATTTCCAAGTTCATTATTGTTATTATTACGACTATTATGATTATTATGGCTATTATGACTATTATGGTTGATATGGCTAGTATAATGTATATTGTGATTATTTCCGAACCCATTATGGTTATTATTATGATTATTATGATTATTACGGATCTGGGTATAATTATCATGGATATTATGATCATCATTAAGATTATTATGGTTACTATGATTATTGTGATTATTGCTATGCTTATTAACATTACAATTACGATTATTATGATTATTGTAGTTATTATGATGATCACTATGATTATTATGGTTGTTAGTATGATTATTAGAATCAACATTCAGATTATTATGGCTATTATGATTTTTATGGTTATTATTGCTATTATACTGATAAATATGATTATTTCCAAGTTTATTACAGTTATTATTATGACTATTATGATTGTTATAGTTATTATGATTATTATGGTTACTATGGCTAGTATAACGGTTGTTATGATTACTTCAAACCTTATTATGTTTATTATTATGGTTACTATGATTATTATGGATCTTGGTATAATTATGATGAATATTATGGTCATCATTAAGATCATTGTGGTTATTACGATGATTATGGTTATTACGATAATCATAATGATTATTAAGATTATTTCCATGACTATTCTGTTTATTATGATGATTACTATGATCAATATGATTGTTAGTATGATTATTATGACCACCATTCAGATTATTACGGCTATTGTGATTTTTATTGCTATTATGGTTATTATAATGATTATTACGATTATTTCCAAGTTCATTATTGTTATTATTACGACTATTATGATTATTATGGCTATTATGACTATTATAGCTGTTCGGGGTAGTATAATGTATTATATGATTATTTCCGAACCTATTATGTTTATTATTATGATTATTATGATTATTACGGATCTTGGTATAATTATGATGAATATAATGATCATCATTAAGATCATTATGGTTATTGCGATTATTATGACTATTATGATTACTCTATTTATTATGATTATTATGGTTATTATGGCTAGTATAAAGGTTATTATGATTATTTCAAAGCTTATTATGCTTATTATTACGATTACTCTGATTATTATATGTCTAGGTATATTTATGATGACTATTATGGTCATCATTAAGATTATTATGGTTATTACGTTAATAATAATGATTATTAAGATTGTTTCCATGACTGTTCTGTTTATTATAATGATTACTACGATCATTATGGTTGTTAGAATGATTATTATGATCACCATTCTGATTATTATGGCTATTGTGATTTTTATGGCTATTATTGCTATTATAATGATAAATATGGTTATTTCCACGTTTATTATGTTTATTATTATGACTAGTATGATTAATATAGTTATTATGAATATTATGGCTAGTATAATGCTTATTATGATTATTTCCAAGCTTATTATGGTTATTACTATAATTATTATGATTATTATGGTTACTGTGGCTAGTATAACGGTTATTATGATTATTTCAAAGCTTATTATGTTTATTATTATGGTTACTATGCTTATTATGGGTCTTGGTATAATTATGATGAATATCATGGTCATCATTAAGATCATTATGGTTATTGCGATTATTATGGCTGTTATGATTATTCTAGTTATTATGATTATTATGGTTATTATGGCTAGTATAAAGGTTATTATGATTATTTCAAAGCTTATTATGTTTATTATTATGATTACTGTGATTATTATATGTCTTAGTATAATTATGATGAATATTATGGTCATCATTGAGATCATTACGGTTATTAAGGTGATTATGGTTATTACGTTAATAATAATGATTCTGAAGATTATTTCCATGACTATTCTGTCTATTATGATGATTACTGTGATCATTGTGGTTATTAGTATGATTATTATGGTCACCATTCTGATTATTATGGCTGTTGTGATTTTTATGGCTATTATGACTATTATAGTGATTATTACGATTATTTCCAAGTTCATTATTGTTATTATTACGACTATTATGATTATTATGGCTATTATGACTATTATGGTTGATATGGCTAGTATAATGTATATTGTGATTATTTCCGAACCCATTATGGTTATTATTATGATTATTATGATTATTACGGATCTGGGTATAATTATCATGGATATTATGATCGTCATTAAGATTATTATGGTTGCTATGATTATTGTGATTATTGCTATGCTTATTAACATTACCATTACGATTATTATGATTATTGTAGTTATTATGATGATCACGATTATTATCATTGTTGTTAGTATGATTATAAGAATCAACATTCAGATTATTATGGCTATTATGATTTTTATGGTTATTATTGCTATTATAATGATAAATATGATTATTTCCAAGTTTATTATGGTTTTTATTATGACTAGTATGATTATTATAGTTATTATGATTATTATGGCTAGTATAATGCTTATTATGAATATTTCCAAGCTTATTATGGTTATTACTAAAATTATTATGATTATTATGGTTACTATGACTAGGATAACGGTTATTATGATTATTTCAAAGCTTATTATGTTTATTATTATGGTTACTATGATTATTATGGATCATGGTATAATTATGATGAATATCATGATCATCATTAAGATCATTATGGTTATTGCGATTATTATGACTATTATGATTATTCTAGTTATTATGATTATTATGGTTATTATGGCTAGTATAAAGGTTATTATGATTATTTCAAAGCTTATTATGTTTATTATTATGATTACTCTGATTATTATATGTCTAGGTATAATTATGATGAATATTATGGTCATCATTAAGCTCATTATGGTTATTACGATGATTATGGTTATTACGTTAATAATAATGGTTATTAAGATTGTTTCCATGGCTATTCTGTTTATTATGATGATTACTATGATCATTATGGTTGTTAGTATTATTATTATGATCACCAATCTGATTATTATGCCTATTGTGATTTTTATGGCTATAATGACTATTGTAATGATTATTACGATTATTTCCAAGTTCATTATTGTTATTATTACGACTATTATGAATATTATGGCTATTATGACTATTATGGTTGTTATGGCTAGTATAATGTATATTATGATTATTTCCGAACTCATTATGGTTATTATTATGATTATTATGATTATTACGGATCTTGATGTAATTATCATGAATATTACGATCATCATTAAGATTATTACGGTTACTATGATTATTGTGATTATTGCTAAGCTTATTAACATTACAATTACGATTATTATGATTATTGTAGTTATTATGATGATCACTATGATCATTATGGTTGTTAGTATGATTATTATGATCACCATTCTGATTATTATGGCTATTGTGATTTTTATGGCAATTATGTCTATTATAATGATTATTACGATTATTTCCAAGTTCATTATGGTTATTATTACGACTATTATGATTATTATGGCTATTATGACTATTATGGTTGTTATGGCTAGTATAAAGTATGTTATGACTATTTCCGAACCTATTATGGTTATTATTGTGATTATTATGATTATTACGGGTCTTGGTATAATTATCATCGATATTATGATCATCATTAAGATTATTATGGTTACTCTGATTATTGTGATTATTGCTATGCTTATTAACATTACAATTACGATTATTATGATTATTGTAGTTATTATGATGATCACTATGACTATTATGGCTGTTAGTATGATTATTATGATTAACATTCAGATTATTAAGGCTATTATGATTTTTATGGTTATTATTGCTATTATAATGATAAATATGACTATTTCCAAGTTTCTTATGGTTATTATTATGACTATTATGATTATTATAGTCATTATGATTATTATGGCTAGTATAATGCTTATTATGATTATTTCCAAGCTTATTATGGTTATTACTATAATTATTATGATTATTATGGTTATTATGATTATTATGGTTACTATGGCTAGTATAACGGTTATTATGATTATTTCAAAGCTTATTATGTTTATTATTATGGTTACTATGCTTATTATGGATCTTGGTATAATTATGATGAATATCATGATCATCATTAAGATCATTATGGTTATTGCGATTATTATGACTATTAAAATTATTCTAGTTATTATGATTATTATGGTTATTATGGCTAGTATAAAGGTTATTATGTTTATTTCAAAGCTTGTTATGTTTATTATTATGATTACTCTGATTATTATTTGTCTTAGTATAATTATGATGAATATTATGGTCATCATTAAGATCATTATGGTTATTACGATGATTATGGTTATTACGATATTCATAATGGTTATTAAAATTATTTCCATGACTATTCTGTTTATTATGATGATTACTATGATCATTATGGTTGTTAGTATGATTATTATGACCACCATTCAGATTATTACGGCTACTGTGATTTTTATTGCTATTATGGCTATTATAATGATTATTACGATTATTTCCAAGTTCATTATTGTTATTATTACGACTATTATGATTATTATGGCTATTATGACTATTATAGCTGTTCGGGGTAGTATAATGTATATTATGATTATTTCCGAACACATTATGGTTATTATTATGATTATTATGACTATTACGGATCTTGGTATAATTATCATGGATATTATGATCATCATTAAGATTATTATGGTTTCTATGATTATTGTGATTATTGCTATGCTTATTAACATTACAATTACGATTATTATGATAATTGTAGTTATTATGATGATCACTATGATTATTATGGCTGTTAGTATGATTATTATGATCAGCATTCAGATTATTATGGCTATTATGGTTTTTATGGTTATTATTGCTATTATAATGATAAATATGACTATTTCCAAGTTTATTATGGTTATTATTATGACTATTATGATTATTATAGTCATTATGATTATTATGGCTAGTATAATGCTTATTATGATTATTTCCAAGCTTATTATGGTTATTACTATAATTATTATGATTATTATGGTTATTATGGTTATTATGGTTACTATGGCTAGTATAACGGTTATTATGATTATTTCAAAGCTTATTATGTTTATTATTATGGTTACTATGCTTATCATGGATCTTGGTATAATTATGATGAATATCATGATAATCATTAAGATCATTATGGTTATTGCGATTATTATGACTATTATGATTATTCTAGTTATTATGATTATTATGGTTATTATGGCTAGTATAAAGGTTATTATGATTATTTCAAAGCTTATTATGTTTATTATTATGATTACTCTGATTATTATTTGTCTTAGTATAATTATGATGAATATTATGGTCATCATTGAGATCATTATGGTTATTAAGGTGATTATGGTTATTACGTTAATAATAGCGGTTATTAAGATTATTTCCATGACTATTCTGTTTATTATGATGATCACTATGATTATTATGGTTGTTAGTATGATTATTAGGATCAACATTCAGATTATTATGGCTATTATGGTTTTTATGGTTATTATTGCTATTATAATGATAAATATGATTATTTCCAAGTTTATTATGGTTGTTATTATGACTATTATGATTATTATAGTTATTATGATTATTATGATTATTATGGCTAGTATAATGCTTATGATGATTATTTCCAAGCTTATTATGGTTATTAATATAATTATTATGATGATTATGGTTATTATGATTATTATGGCTACTATGGCTAGTATAACGGTTATTATGATTATTTCAAAACTTATTATGTTTATTATTATGGTTACTATGATTATTATGGATCTTGGTATAATTATGATGTATATAATGATAATCATTAAGATAATTATGGTTATTGCGATTATTATGACTATTATGATTACTCTAGTTATATTGATTATTATGGTTATTATGGCTAGAATTAAGGTTATTATGATTATTTCAAAGCTTATTATGCTTATTATTATGATTACTCTGATTATTATATGTCTAGGTATAATTATGATGAATATTATGGTCATCATTAAGATCATTATGGTTATTACGATAATCATAATGATTATTAAGATTATTTCCATGACTATTCCGTTTATTATGATGATTACAATGATCATTATGGTTGTTAGTATGATTATTATGATCACCATTCTGATTATTATGGCTATTGTGATTTTTATGTCTATTATGACTATTATAATGATTATTACGATTATTTCCTTGTTCATTATTGTTATTATTACGACTATTATGATTATTATGGCTATTATGACTATTATGGTTGATATGGCTAGTATAATGTATATTGTGATTATTTCCGAACCCATTATGGTTATTACTATGATTATTATGATTATTACGGATCTTGGTATAATTATCATGGATATTATGATCATCATTAAGATTATTATGGTTACTATGATTATTGTGATTATTGCTATGCTTATTAACATTACAATTACGATTATTATGATTATTGTAGTTATTATGATGATCACTATTATTATTATGGTTGTTAGTATGATTATTAGAATCAACATTCAGATTATTATGGCTATTATGGTTTTTATGGTTAATATTGCTGTTATAATGATAAATATGATTATTTCCAAGTTTATTATGGTTACTATTATGACTATTATGATTATTATGGCTATTATGACTATTATGGTTGATATGGCTAGTATAACGTATATTATGATTATTTCCGAACCTATTAAGGTTATTATTATGATTATTATGATTATTACGGATCTTGGTATAATTATCATGGATATTATGATCATCATTAAGATTATTATGGTTACTATGATTATTGTGATTATTGCTATGCTTATTAACATTACAATTACGAGTATTATGATTATTGTAGTTATCATGATGATCACTATGATCATTACGGTTGTTAGTATGATTATTATGATCACCATTCTGATTATTATGGCCATTGTGATTTTTATGGCTACTATGACTATTATAATGATTATTACGATTATTTCCAAGTTCATTATGGTTATTACTATAATTATTATGATTATTATGTTTATTATGACTATTATGGTTGTTATGGCTAGTATAATGTATATTATGATTATTTCCGAACCCATTATGGTTATTATTATGTTTATTATGATTATTACGGATCTTGATATAATTATCATGAATATTATGATCATCATTAAGATTATTACGGTTACTATGATTATTGTGATTATTGCTAAGCTTATTAACATTACAATTACGATTATTATGATTATTGTAGTTATCATGATGATCACTATGATCATTACGGTTGTTAGTATGATTATTATGATCACCATTCTGATTATTATGGCCATTGTGATTTTTATGGCTACTATGACTATTATAATGATTATTACGATTATTTCCAAGTTCATTATGGTTATTACTATAATTATTATGATTATTATGTTTATTATGATTATTATGGTTACTATGGCCAGTATAACGGTTATTATGATTATTTCAAAGCTTATTATGTTTATTATTATGGTTACTATGATTATTATGGATCTTGGTATAGTTATGATGAATATCATGGTCATCATTATGATCATTATGGTTATTGCGATTATTATGGCTTTTATGATTATTCTAGTTAATATGATTATTATGGTTATTATGGCTAGTATAAAGGTTATTATGATTATTTCAAAGCTTATTATGTTTATTATTATGGTTACTCTGTTTGTTATATGTCTAGGTATAATTATGATGAATATTATGGTCATCATTAAGATCATTATGGTTATTACGATGATTATGGTCATTACGTCAATAATAATGGTTATTAAGATTATTTCCATGACTATTCAGTTTAATATGATGATTACTATGATCATTATGGTTGTTAGTATTATTATTATGATCACCATTCAGATTATTATGGCTATTGTGATTTTTATGGCTATTATGGCTATTGTAATGATTATTACGATTATTTCCAAGTTCATTATGGTTATTATTACGACTATTATGATTATTATGGCTATTATGACTATTATGGTTGTTATGGCTAGTATAAAGTATATTATGATTATTTCCGAACACATTAGGGTCATTATTATGATTATTATGATTATTACGGATCTTGGTATAATTATCATGGATATTATGATCATCATTAAGATTATTATGGTTACTATGATTATTGTGATTATTGCTATGCGTATTAACATTACAATTACGATTATTATGATTATTGTAGTTATTATGATGATCACTATGATTATTATGGTTGTTAGTATGATTATTAGGATCAACATTCAGATTATTATGGCTATTATGATTTTTATGGTTATTATTGCTATTATAATGATAAATATGATTATTTCCAAGTTTATTGCGGTTATTATTATCACTATTATGATTATTATAGTTATTATGATTATTATGGTTACTATGGCTAGTATAACGGTTATTATGACTATTTCATGGCTTTTTATGTTTATTATTATGGTTACTATGATTATTATGGATCTTGGTATAATTATGATGAATATTATGGTCATCATTAAGATCATTATAGTTATTACGATGATTATGGTTATTACGATAACCATAATGATTATTAAGATTATTTCCATGTCTATTCTGTTTATTATGATGATTACTATGATCATTATGGTTGTTAGTATAATTATTATGATCACCATTCTGTTTATTATGGCTATTGTGATTTTTATGGCTATTATGACTATTGTAACGATTATTACGATTATTTCCAAGTTCATTATTGTTATTATTACACCTATTATGATTATTATGGCTATTATGACTATTATGGTTGTTATGGCTAGTATAATGTATATTATGATTATTTCCGAACCCATTATGGTTATTATTATGTTTATTATGATTATTACGGATCTTGATATAATTATCATGAATATTATGATCATCATTAAGATTATTACGGTTACTATGATTATTGTGATTATTGCTAAGCTTATTAACATTACAATTACGATTATTATGATTATTGTAGTTATCATGATGATCACTATGATCATTACGGTTGTTAGTAAGATTATTATGATCACCATTCTGATTATTATGGCCATTGTGATTTTTATGGCTACTATGACTATTATAATGATTATTACGATTATTTCCAAGTTCATTATGGTTATTACTATAATTATTATGATTATTATGTTTATTATGACTATTATGGTTGTTATGGCTAGTATAATGTATATTATGATTATTTCCGAACCCATTATGGTTATTATTATGTTTATTATGATTATTACGGATCTTGATATAATTATCATGAATATTATGATCATCATTAAGATTATTACGGTTACTATGATTATTGTGATTATTGCTAAGCTTATTAACATTACAATTACGATTATTATGATTATTGTAGTTATCATGATGATCACTATGATCAGTACGGTTGTTAGTATGATTATTATGATCACCATTCTGATTATTATGGCCATTGTGATTTTTATGGCTACTATGACTATTATAATGATTATTACGATTATTTCCAAGTTCATTATGGTTATTACTATAATTATTATGATTATTATGTTTATTATGATTATTATGGTTACTATGGCCAGTATAACGGTTATTATGATTATTTCAAAGCTTATTATGTTTATTATTATGGTTACTATGATTATTATGGATCTTGGTATAATTATGATGAATATCATGATCATCATTAAGATCATTATGGTTATTGCGATTATTATGACTATTATGCTTATTCTAGTTAATATGATTATTATGGTTATTATGGCTAGCATAAAGGTTATTATGATTATTTCAAAGCTTATTATGTTTATTATTATGATTACTGTGATTATTATATGTCTAGGTATAATAATGATGAATATTATGGTCATCATTAAGATCATTATGGTTATTACGTTAATAATAATGGCTATTAAGATTATTTCCATGACTATTCTGTTTATTATGATGATTATTATGATCATTATGGTTGTTAGTATTATTATTATGATCACCATTCCGATTATTATGGTTATTGTGATTTTTATGGCTATTATGACTATTCTAATGATTATTACGATAATTTCCATGTTCATTATTGTTATTATTTCGACTATTATGATTATTATGGCTATTATGACTATTATGGTTGATATGGCTAGTATAATGTATATTGTGATTATTTCCGAACCCATTATGGTTATTACTATGATTATTATGATTATTACGAATCTTGGTATAATTATCATGGATATTATGATCATCATTAAGATTATTATGGTTACTATGATTATTGTGATTATTGCTATGCTTATTAACATTACAATTACGATTATTATGATTATTGTAGTTATTATGATGATCACTATTATTATTATGGTTGTTAGTATGATTATTAGAATCAACATTCAGATTATTATGGCTATTATGGTTTTTATGGTTAATATTGCTGTTATAATGATAAATATGATTATTTCCAAGTTTATTATGGTTACTATTATGACTATTATGATTATTATGGCTATTATGACTATTATGGTTGATATGGCTAGTATAACGTATATTATGATTATTTCCGAACCTATTATGGTTATTATTATGATTATTATGATTATTACGGATCTTGGTATAATTATCATGGATATTATGATCATCATTAAGATTATTATGGTTACTATGATTATTGTGATTATTGCTATGCTTATTAACATTACAATTACGATTATTATGATTATTGTGGTTATTATGATGATCACTATGATTATTATGGATGTTAGTATGATTATTATGATCAACATTCAGATTATTATGGCTATTATGATTTTTATGGTTATTATTGCTATTATAATGATAAATATGATTATTTCCAAGTTTATTGCGGTTATTATTATCACTATTATGATTATTATAGTTATTATGATTATTATGGTTACTATGGCTAGTATAACGGTTATTATGACTATTTCATGGCTTTTTATGTTTATTATTATGGTTACTATGATTATTATGGATCTTGGTATAATTATGATGAATATTATGGTCATCATTATAGTTATTACGATGATTATGGTTATTACGATAACCATAATGATTATTAAGATTATTTCCATGTCTATTCTGTTTATTATGATGATTACTATGATCATTATGGTTGTTAGTATAATTATTATGATCACCATTCTGTTTATTATGGCTATTGTGATTTTTATGGCTATTATGACTATTGTAACGATTATTACGATTATTTCCAAGTTCATTATTGTTATTATTACAACTATTATGATTATTATGGCTATTATGACTATTATGGTTGTTATGGCTAGTATAATGAATATTATGATTATTTCCGAACCCATTATGGTTATTATTATGTTTATTATGATTATTACGGATCTTGATATAATTATCATGAATATTATGATCATCATTAAGATTATTACGGTTACTATGATTATTGTGATTATTGCTAAGCTTATTAACATTACAATTACGATTATTATGATTATTGTAGTTATCATGATGATCACTATGATCATTACGGTTGTTAGTATGATTATTATGATCACCATTCTGATTATTATGGCCATTGTGATTTTTATGGCTACTATGACTATTATAATGATTATTACGATTATTTCCAAGTTCATTATGGTTATTACTATAATTATTATGATTATTATGTTTATTATGACTATTATGGTTGTTATGGCTAGTATAATGTATATTATGATTATTTCCGAACCCATTATGGTTATTATTATGTTTATTATGATTATTACGGATCTTGATATAATTATCATGAATATTATGATCATCATTAAGATTATTACGGTTACTATGATTATTGTGATTATTGCTAAGCTTATTAACATTACAATTACGATTATTATGATTATTGTAGTTATCATGATGATCACTATGATCATTACGGTTGTTAGTATGATTATTATGATCACCATTCTGATTATTATGGCCATTGTGATTTTTATGGCTACTATGACTATTATAATGATTATTACGATTATTTCCAAGTTCATTATGGTTATTACTATAATTATTATGATTATTATGTTTATTATGATTATTATGGTTACTATGGCCAGTATAACGGTTATTATGATTATTTCAAAGCTTATTATGTTTATTATTATGGTTACTATGATTATTATGGATCTTGGTATAGTTATGATGAATATCATGGTCATCATTATGATCATTATGGTTATTGCGATTATTATGGCTTTTATGATTATTCTAGTTAATATGATTATTATGGTTATTATGGCTAGTATAAAGGTTATTATGATTATTTCAAAGCTTATTATGTTTATTATTATGGTTACTCTGATTGTTATATGTCTAGGTATAATTATGATGAATATTATGGTCATCATTAAGATCATTATGGTTATTACGATGATTATGGTCATTACGTCAATAATAATGGTTATTAAGATTATTTCCATGACTATTCAGTTGAATATGATGATTACTATGATCATTATGGTTGTTAGTATTATTATTATGATCACCATTCAGATTATTATGGCTATTGTGATTTTTATGGCTATTATGGCTATTGTAATGATTATTACGATTATTTCCAAGTTCATTATGGTTATTATTACGACTATTATGATTATTATGGCTATTATGACTATTATGGTTGTTATGGCTAGTATAATGTATATTATGATTATTTCCGAACACATTAGGGTCATTATTATGATTATTATGATTATTACGGATCTTGGTATAATTATCATGGATATTATGATCATCATTAAGATTATTATGGTTACTATGATTATTGTGATTATTGCTATGCTTATTAACATTACAATTACGATTATTATGATTATTGTAGTTATTATGATGATCACTATGATTATTATGGTTGTTAGTATGATTATTAGGATCAACATTCAGATTATTATGGCTATTATGATTTTTATGGTTATTATTGCTATTATAATGATAAATATGATTATTTCCAAGTTTATTGCGGTTATTATTATCACTATTATGATTATTATAGTTATTATGATTATTATGGTTACTATGGCTAGTATAACGGTTATTATGACTATTTCATGGCTTTTTATGTTTATTATTATGGTTACTATGATTATTATGGATCTTGGTATAATTATGATGAATATTATGGTCATCATTAAGATCATTATAGTTATTACGATGATTATGGTTATTACGATAACCATAATGATTATTAAGATTATTTCCATGTCTATTCTGTTTATTATGATGATTACTATGATCATTATGGTTGTTAGTATAATTATTATGATCACCATTCTGTTTATTATGGCTATTGTGATTTTTATGGCTATTATGACTATTGTAACGATTATTACGATTATTTCCAAGTTCATTATTGTTATTATTACACCTATTATGATTATTATGGCTATTATGACTATTATGGTTGTTATGGCTAGTATAATGTATATTATGATTATTTCCGAACCCATTATGGTTATTATTATGTTTATTATGATTATTACGGATCTTGATATAATTATCATGAATATTATGATCATCATTAAGATTATTACGGTTACTATGATTATTGTGATTATTGCTAAGCTTATTAACATTACAATTACGATTATTATGATTATTGTAGTTATCATGATGATCACTATGATCATTACGGTTGTTAGTATGATTATTATGATCACCATTCTGATTATTATGGCCATTGTGATTTTTATGGCTACTATGACAATTATAATGATTATTACGATTATTTCCAAGTTCATTATGGTTATTATTACGACTATTATGACTATTATGTCTATTATGACTATTATGGTTGTTATGGCTAGTATAAAGTATATTATGATTATTTCCGAACCTATTATGGTTATTATGATGATTATTATGGTTATTACGGGTCTTGGTATAATTATCATGGATATTATGTTCATCATTAAGATTATTATGGTTACTCTGATTATTGTGATTATTGCTATGCTTATTAACATTACAATTACGATTATTATGATTATTGTAGTTATTATGATGATCACTATGACTGTTATGGCTGTTAGTATGATTATTATGATCAACATTCAGATTATTATGGCTATTATGATTTTTATGGCTATTATTGCTATTATAATGATAAATATGACTATTTCCAAGTTTATTATGGTTATTATTATGACTATTATCATTATTATAGTCATTATGATTATTATGGCTAGTATAATGCTTATTATGATTATTTCCAAGCTTATTATGGTTATTACTATTATGATTATTATGGTTATTATGATAATTATGGTTACTATGGCTAGTATAACGGTTAGTAAGATTATTTCAAAGTTTATTATGTTTATTATTATGGTTACTATGATTATTATGGATCTTGTTATAATTATGATGAATATAATGATCATCATTAAGATCATTATGGTTATTGCGAATATTATGACTATTATGATTACTCTAGTTATTATGATTATTATGGTTATTATGGCTAGTATAAAGGTTATTATGATTATTTCAAAGCTTATTATGCTTATTATTATGATTACTCTGATTATTATAAATCTAGGTATAATTATGATGAATATTATGGTCATCATTAAGATTATTATGGTTATTACGTTAATAATAATGATTATTAAGATTATGTCCATGACTATTCTGTTTATTATGATGATTACTATGATCATTATGGTTGTTAGTATGATTATTATGATCACCATTCTGATTATTATGGCTATTGTGATTTTTATGGCTATTATGACTATTATAATGATTATTACGATTATTTCCAAGTTCATTATTGTTATTATTACGACTATTATGATTATTATGGCTATTATGACTATTATGGTTGATATGGCTTGTATAATGTATATTATGATTATTTCCGAACCCATTATGGTTATTATTACGATTATTATGATTATTACGGATCTTGGTATAATTATCATGGATATTATGATCATCATTAAGATTATTATGGTTACTATGATTATTGTGATTATTGCTATGCTTATTAACATTACAATTACGATTATTATGATTATTGTAGTTATTATGATGATCACTATGATTATTATGGTTGTTAGTATGATTATTAGGATCAAAATTCAGATTATTATGGCTATTATGATTTTTATGGTTATTATTGCTATTATAATGATAAATATGATTATTTCCAAGTTTATTATGGTTATTATTATGACTAGTACGATTATTATAGTTATTATGATTATTATGGCTAGTATAATGCTTATTATGATTACTTACAAGCTTATTATGGTTATTACTATAATTATTATGATTATTATGGTTATTATGATTATTATGGTTACTATGGCTAGTATAACGGTTATTATGATTATTTCAAAGCTTATTATGTTTAATATTATGGTTACTATGATTATTATGGATCTTGGTATAATTATGATGAGTATCATGATCATCATTAAGATCATTATGGTTATTGCGATTATTATGACTATTATGATTATTCTAGTTATTATGATTATTATGGTTATTATGGCTAGTATATAGTTTATTATGATTATTTCAAAGCTTATTATGTTTATTATTATGGTTACTATGACTATTATGGATCTTGGTATAATTATGATGAATAACGTGATCATCATTAGGATCATTATGGTTATTACGTTAATTATAATGATTATTAAGATTATTTCCATGACTATTCTGTTTATCATGATGATTACTATGATCATTATGGTTGTTAGTATGATTATTATGATCACCATTCTGATTATTATGGCTATTGTGATTTTTATGGCTATTATGACTATTATAACGATTATTACGACTATTTCCAAGTTCATTATTGTTATTATTACGACTATTATGATTATTATGGCTATTATGGCTATTATGATTGATATGGCTAGTATAATGTATATTATGATTATTTCCGAACCCAATATGGTTATTATTACGATTATTATGATTATTACGGATCTTCATATAGTTATCATGAATATTATGATCATCATTAAGATTATTACGGTTACTATGATTATTGTGATTATTGCTAAGCTTATTAACATTACAGTTACGATTATTATGATTATTGTAGTTATTATGATGATCACTATGATCATTATGGTTGCTAGTATGATTATTATGATCACCATTCTGATTATTATGGCTATTGTGATTTTTATGGATATTATGACTATTATAATGATTATTACGATTATTTCCAAGTTCATTATTGTTATTATTACGACAATTATGATTATTATGGCTATTATGGCTATTATGATTGATATGGCTAGTATAATGTATATTATGATTATTTCCGAACCCAATATGGTTATTATTACGATTATTATGATTATTACGGATCTTCATATAGTTATCATGAATATTATGATCATCATTAAGATTATTACGGTTACTATGATTATTGTGATTATTGCTATGCTTATTAACATTACTATTACGATTATTATGATTATTGTAGTTATTATGATGATCACAATGATTATTATGGCTGTTAGTATGATTATTATGATCAACATTCAGATTATTATGGCTATTATGATTTTTATGGTTATTATTGCTATTATAATGATAAATATGATTATTTCCAAGTTTATTATGGTTATTATTATGACTATTATGATTATTATAGTTATTATGATTATTATGATTCTTATGGCTAGTATAATGCTTATGATGATTATTTCCAAGCTTATTATGGCTATTAATATAATTATTATGATGATTATGGTTATTATAATTATTATGGCTACTATGGCTAGTATAACGGTTATTATGAATATTTCAAAGCTTATTATGTTTGTTATTATGGTTACTATGATTATTATGGATCTTGGTATAATTATGATGAATATAATGGTCATCATTAAGATCATTATGGTTATTGCGATTATTATGACTATTATGATTATTATGGTTATTATGGCTAGTATAAAGGTTATTATGATTATTTCAAAGCTTATTATGCTTATTATTTTGATTACTCTGATTATTATATGTCTAGGTATAATTATGATGAATATTATGGTCATCATTAAGATCATTATGGTTATTACGTTAATAATAATGATTATTAAGATTATTTCCATGATTATTCTGTTTATTATGATGATTACTATGATCATTATGGTTGTTAGTATGATTATTATGATCACCATTCAGATTATTATGGCTATTGTGATTTTTATGGCTATTATGACTATTATAATGATTATTACCATTATTTACAAGTTCATTATTGTTATTATTACGACTATTATGATTATTATTGCTATTATGACTATTATGGTTGTTATGGCAAGCATAATGTATATTATGATTATTTCCGAACACATTAGGGTTATTATTATGATTATTATGACTATTACGGATCTTGGTATAATTATCATGGATATTATGATCATCATTAAGATTATTATGGTTACTATGATTATTGTGATTATTGCTATGCTTATTAACATTACAATTACGATTATTATGATTATTTTAGTTATTATGATGATCACTATGATTATTATGGTTGTTAGTATGATTATTAGGATTAACATTCAGATTATTATGGCTATTATGATTTTTATGGTTATTATTGCTATTATAATGATAAATATGATTATTTCCAAGTTTGTTACGGTTATTATTATCACTATTATGATTATTATAGTTATTACGATTATTATGGTTACTATGGCTAGTATAACGGTTATTATGATTATTTGAAAGCTTATTATGCTTATTACTATAATTATTATGATTATTATGGTTATTATGATTATTATGGTTACTATGGCTAGTATAACGGTTATTATGATTATTTCAAAGTTTATTATGTTTATTATTATGGTTACTATGATTATTATGGATCTTGGTATAATTATGATGAATATAATGATCATCATTAAGATCATTATGGTTATTGCGAATATTATGACTATTATGATTACTCTAGTTATTATGATTATTATGGTTATTATGGCTAGTATAAAGGTTATTATGATTATTTCAAAGCTTATTATGCTTATTATTATGATTACTCTGATTATTATAAATCTAGGTATAATTATGATGAATATTATGGTCATCATTAAGATTATTATGGTTATTACGTTAATAATAATGATTATTAAGCTTATGTCCATGACTATTCTGTTTATTATGATGATTACTATGATCATTATGGTTGTTAGTATGATTATTATGATCACCATTCTGATTATTATGGCTATTGTGATTTTTATGGCTATTATGACTATTATAACGATTATTACGATTATTTCCAAGTTCATTATTGTTATTATTACGACTATTATGATTATTATGGCTATTATGACTATTACGGTCGTTATGGCTAGTATAATGTATATTATGATTATTTCCGAACCCAATATGGTTATTATTATGATTATTATGATTATTACGGATCTTCATATAGTTATCATGAATATTATGATCATCATTAAGATTATTACGGTTACTATGATTATTTTGATTACTGCTAAGCTTATTAACATTACAATTACGATTATTATGATTATTGTAGTTATTATGATGATCACTATGATCATTATGGTTACTAGTTTGATTATTATGATCACCATTCTGATTATTATGGCTATTGTGATTTTTATGGCTATTATGACTATTATAATGATTATTACGATTATTTCCAAGTTCATTGTTTTTATTATTACGACTATTATGATTATTATGGCTATTATGACTATTATGGTTGATATGGCTAGTATAATGTATATTATGATTATTTCCGAACCCATTATGGTTATTATTACGATTATTATGATTATTACGGATCTTGGTATAATTATCATGGATATTATGATCATCATTAGGATTATTATGGTTACTATGATTATTGTGATTATTGCTATGATTATTAGCATTACAATTACGATTATTATGATTATTGTAGTTATTATGATGATCACTATGACTATTATGGCTGTTTGTATGATTATTATGATCAACGTTCAGATTATTACGGCTATTATGATTTTTATGGTTATTATTGCTATTATAATGATAAATATGGCTATTTCCAAGTTTATTATGGTTATTATTATGACTATTATGATTATAATAGTTATTATGAATATTATGGCTAGTATAATGCTTATTATGACTATTTCCAAGCTTATTATGGTTATTACTATAATTATTATGATTATTATGGTTACTATAGCTAGTATAACGGTTATTATGATTATTTCAAAGCTTATTATGTTTATTATTATGGTTACTATGCATATTATGGGTCTTGGTATAATTATGATGAATATCGTGATCATCATTAAGATCATTATGGTTATTGCGATTATTATGACTATTATGATTATTCTAGTTATTATGATTATTATGGTTATTATGGCTAGTATAATGGTTATTATGATTATTTCAAAGCTTATTATGTTTATTATTGTGATTACTCTGATTATTATTTGTCATAGTATAATTATGATGAATATTATGGTCATCATTGAGATCATTATGGTTATTAAGATGATTATGGTTATTACGTTAATAACAATGATTATTAAGATTATTTCCATGACTATTCTGTTTATTATGATGATTACTATGATCATTATGGTTGTTAGTATGATTATTATGATCACCATTCAGATTATTATGGCTATTGTGATTTTTATGGCTATTATGGCTATTGTAATGATTATTACGATTATTTCCAAGTTCATTATGGTTATTATTACGACTATTATGATTATTATGGCTATTATGACTATTATGGTTGTTAAGGCTAGTATAAAGTATATTATGATTATTTCCGAACACATTAGGGTTATTATTATGATTATTATGATTATTACGGATCTTGGTATAATTACCATGGATATTATGATCATCATTAAGATTATTATGGTTACTATGATTATTGTGATTATTGCTATGCTTATTAACATTATAATTACGATTAGTATGATTATTGACGTTATTATGATGATTACTATGATTATTATGGTTGTTAGTATGATTATTAGGATCAACATTCAGATTATTATGGCTATTATGATTTTTATGGTTATTATTGCTATTATAATGATAAATATGATTATTTCCAAGTTTATTACGGTTATTATTATGACTATTCTGATTATTATAGTTATTATGATTATTATGGTTATTATGGCTAGTATAACGGTTATTATGATTATTTCAAACCTTATTATGTTTATTATTATGGTTACTATGATTATTATGGATCTTGGTATAATTATGATGAATATTATGGTCATCATTAAGATCATTATGGTTATTACGATGATTATGGTTATTACGATAATCATAATGATTATTAAGATTATTTCCATGACTATTCTGTTTATTATGATGATTACTATGATCAATATGATTGTTAGTATGATTATTATGACCACCATCCAGATTATTACGGCTATTGTGATTTTTATTGCTATTATGGCTATTATAATAATTATTACGATTATTTCCAAGTACATTATTGTTATTATTACGACTATTATGATTATTATGGCTATTATGACTATTATGGTTGATATGGCTTGTATAATGTATATTATGATTATTTCCGAACCCATTATGGTTATTATTACGATTATTATGATTATTACGGATCTTGGTATAATTATCATGGATATTATGATCATCATTCAGATTATTATGGTTACTATGATTATTGTGATTATTGCTATGCTTATTAACATTACAATTACGATTATTATGATTATTGTAGTTATTATGATGATCACTAAGATTATTATGGTTGTTAGTATGATTATTAGGATCAACATTCAGATTATTATGGCTATTATGATTTTTACGGTTATTATTGCTATTATAATGATAAATATGATTATTTCCAAGTTTATTAAGGTTATTATTATGACTAGTACGATTATTATAGTTATTATGATTATTATGGCTAGTATAATGCTTATTATGATTACTTCCAAGCTTATTATGGTTAGTACTATAATTATTATGATTATTATGGTTATTATGATTATTATGGTTACTATGGCTAGTATAACGGTTATTATGATTATTTCAAAGCTTATTATGTTTAATATTATGGTTACTATGATTATTATGGATCTTGGTATAATTATGATGAATATCATGATCATCATTAAGATCATTATGGTTATTGCGATTATTATGACTATTATGATTATTCTAGTTATTATGATTATTATGGTTATTATGGCTAGTATATAGGTTATTATGATTATTTCAAAGCTTATTATGTTTATTATTATGGTTACTATGATTATTATGGATCTTGGTATAATTATGATGAATAACATGATCATCATTAGGATCATTATGGTTATTACGTTAATACTAATGATTATTAAGGTTATTTCCATGACTATTCTGTTTATTATGATGATTACTATGATCATTATGGTTGTTAGTATGATTATTATGATCACCATTCAGATTATTATGGCTATTGTGATTTTTATGGCTATTATGGCTATTGTAATGATTATTACGATTATTTCCAAGTTCATTATGGTTATTATTACGACTATTATGACTATTATGTCTATTATGACTATTATGGTTGTTATGGCTAGTATAAAGTATATTATGATTATTTCCGAACCTATTATGGTTATTATGATGATTATTATGGTTATTACGGGTCTTGGTATAATTATCATGGATATTATGTTCATCATTAAGATTATTATGGTTACTCTGATTATTGTGATTATTGCTATGCTTATTAACATTACAATTACGATTATTATGATTATTGTAGTTATTATGATGATCTCTATGACTGTTATGGCTGTTAGTATGATTATTATGATCAACATTCAGATTATTATGGCTATTATGATTTTTATGGCTATTATTGCTATTATAATGATAAATATGACTATTTCCAAGTTTATTATGGTTATTATTATGACTATTATCATTATTATAGTCATTATGATTATTATGGCTAGTATAATGCTTATTATGATTATTTCCAAGCTTATTATGGTTATTACTATTATGATTATTATGGTTATTATGATAATTATGGTTACTATGGCTAGTATAACGGTTAGTAAGATTATTTCAAAGTTTATTATGTTTATTATTATGGTTACTATGATTATTATGGATATTGGTATAATTATGATGAATATAATGATCATCATTAAGATCATTATGGTTATTGCGAATATTATGACTATTATGATTACTCTAGTTATTATGATTATTATGGTTATTATGGCTAGTATAAAGGTTATTATGATTATTTCAAAGCTTATTATGCTTATTATTATGATTACTCTGATTATTATAAATCTAGGTATAATTATGATGAATATTATGGTCATCATTGAGATCATTATGGTTATTAAGATTATTATGGTTATTACGTTAATAATAATGATTATTAAGATTATGTCCATGACTATTCTGTTTATTATGATGATTACTATGATCATTATGGTTGTTAGTATGATTATTATGATCACCATTCTGATTATTATGGCTATTGTGATTTTTATGGCTATTATGACTATTATAATGATTATTACGATTATTTCCAAGTTCATTATTGTTATTATTACGACTATTATGATTATTATGGCTATTATGACTATTATGGTTGATATGGCTTGTATAATGTATATTATGATTATTTCCGAACCCATTATGGTTATTATTACGATTATTATGATTATTACGGATCTTGGTATAATTATCATGGATATTATGATCATCATTAAGATTATTATGGTTACTATGATTATTGTGATTATTGCTATGCTTATTAACATTACAATTACGATTATTATGATTATTGTAGTTATTATGATGATCACTATGATTATTATGGTTGTTAGTATGATTATTAGGATCAAAATTCAGATTATTATGGCTATTATGATTTTTATGGTTATTATTGCTATTATAATGATAAATATGATTATTTCCAAGTTTATTATGGTTATTATTATGACTAGTACGATTATTATAGTTATTATGATTATTATGGCTAGTATAATGCTTATTATGATTACTTACAAGCTTATTATGGTTATTACTATAATTATTATGATTATTATGGTTATTATGATTATTATGGTTACTATGGCTAGTATAACGGTTATTATGATTATTTCAAAGCTTATTATGTTTAATATTATGGTTACTATGATTATTATGGATCTTGGTATAATTATGATGAGTATCATGATCATCATTAAGATCATTATGGTTATTGCGATTATTATGACTATTATGATTATTCTAGTTATTATGATTATTATGGTTATTATGGCTAGTATATAGTTTATTATGATTATTTCAAAGCTTATTATGTTTATTATTATGGTTACTATGATTATTATGGATCTTGGTATAATTATGATGAATAACATGATCATCATTAGGATCATTATGGTTATTACGTTAATTATAATGATTATTAAGATTATTTCCATGACTATTCTGTTTATCATGATGATTACTATGATCATTATGGTTGTTAGTATGATTATTATGATCACCATTCTGATTATTATGGCTATTGTGATTTTTATGGCTATTATGACTATTATAACGATTATTACGACTATTTCCAAGTTCATTATTGTTATTATTACGACTATTATGATTATTATGGCTATTATGACTATTACGGTCGTTATGGCTAGTATAATGTATATTATGATTATTTCCGAACCCAATATGGTTATTATTACGATTATTATGATTATTACGGATCTTCATATAGTTATCATGAATATTATGATCATCATTAAGATTATTACGGTTACTATGTTTATTGTGATTATTGCTATGCTTATTAACATTACTATTACGATTATTATGATTATTGTAGTTATTATGATGATCACAATGATTATTATGGCTGTTAGTATGATTATTATGATCAACATTCAGATTATTATGGCTATTATGATTTTTATGGTTATTATTGCTATTATAATGATAAATATGATTATTTCCAAGTTTATTATGGTTATTATTATGACTATTATGATTATTATAGTTATTATGATTATTATGATTCTTATGGCTAGTATAATGCTTATGATGATTATTTCCAAGCTTATTATGGCTATTAATATAATTATTATGATGATTATGGTTATTATAATTATTATGGCTACTATGGCTAGTATAACGGTTATTATGAATATTTCAAAGCTTATTATGTTTGTTATTATGGTTACTATGATTATTATGGATCTTGGTATAATTATGATGAATATAATGGTCATCATTAAGATCATTATGGTTATTGCGATTATTATGACTATTATGATTACTCTATTTATTATGATTATTATGGTTATTATGGCTAGTATAAAGGTTATTATGATTATTTCAAAGCTTATTATGCTTATTATTATGATTACTCCGATTATTATAAATCTAGGTATAATTATGATGAATATTATGGTCATCATTAAGATTATTATGGTTATTACGTTAATAATAATGATTATTAAGCTTATGTCCATGACTATTCTGTTTATTATGATGATTACTATGATCATTATGGTTGTTAGTATGATTATTATGATCACCATTCTGATTATTATGGCTATTGTGATTTTGATGGCTATTATGACTATTATAATGATTATTACGATTATTTCCAAGTTCATTATTGTTATTATTACGACTATTATGATTATTATGGCTATTATGACTATTATGGTTGATATGGCTTGTATAATGTATATTATGATTATTTCCGAACCCATTATGGTTATTATTACGATTATTATGATTATTACGGATCTTGGTATAATTATCATGGATATTATGATCATCATTAAGATTATTATGGTTACTATGATTATTGTGATTATTGCTATGCTTATTAACATTACAATTACGATTATTATGATTATTGTAGTGATTATGATGATCACTATGATTATTATGGTTGTTAGTATGATTATTAGGATCAACATTCAGATTATTGTGGCTATTATGATTTTTATGGTTATTATTGCTATTATAATGATAAATATGATTATTTCCAAGTTTATTATGGTTATTATTATGACTAGTACGATTATTATAGTTATTATGATTATTATGGCTAGTATAATGATTATTATGATTACTTACAAGCTTATTATGGTTATTACTATAATTATTATGATTATTATGGTTATTATGATTATTATGGTTACTATGGCTAGTATAACGGTTATTATGATTATTTCAAAGCTTATTATGTTTAATATTATGGTTACTATGATTATTATGGATCTTGGTATAATTATGATGAATATCATGATCATCATTAAGATCATTATGGTTTTTGCGATTATTATGACTATTATGATTATTCTAGTTATTATGATTATTATGGTTATTATGGCTAGTATATAGGTTATTATGATTATTTCAAAGCTTATTATGTTTATTATTATGGTTACTATGATTATTATGGATCTTGGTATAATTATGATGAATAACATGATCATCATTAGGATCATTATGGTTATTACGTTAATAATAATGATTATTAAGATTATTTCCATGACTATTCTGTTTATCATGATGATTACTATGATCATTATGGTTGTTAGTATGATTATTATGATCACCATTCTGATTATTATGGCTATTGTGATTTTTATGGCTATTATGACTATTATAACGATTATTACGATTATTTCCAAGTTCATTATTGTTATTATTACGACTATTATGATTATTATGGCTATTATGACTATTACGGTCGTTATGGCTAGTATAATGTATATTATGATTATTTCCGAACCCAATATGGTTATTATTATGATTATTATGATTATTACGGATCTTCATATAGTTATCATGAATATTATGATCATTATTAAGATTATTACGGTTACTATGATTATTTTGATTATTGCTAAGCTTATTAACATTACAATTACGATTATTATGATTATTGTAGTTATTATGATGATCACTATGATCATTATGGTTGCTAGTATGATTATTATGATCACCATTCTGATTATTATGGCTATTGTGATTTTTATGGATATTATGACTATTATAATGATTATTACGATTATTTCCAAGTTCATTATTGTTATTATTACGACAATTATGATTATTATGGCTATTATGGCTATTATGATTGATATGGCTAGTATAATGTATATTATGATTATTTCCGAACCCAATATGGTTATTATTACGATTATTATGATTATTACGGATCTTCATATAGTTATCATGAATATTATGATCATCATTAAGATTATTACGGTTACTATGATTATTGTGATTATTGCTAAGCTTATTAACATTACAATTACGAGTATTAAGATTATTGTGGTTATTATGATGATCACTATGATTATTATGGATGTTAGTACGATTATTATGATCAACATTCAGATTATTACGGCTATTATGATTTTTATGCTTATTATAGCTATTATAATGATAAATATGATTATTTCCAAGTTTATTATTGTTATTATTATGACTATTATGATTATTATAGTTATTATGATTATTATGATTATTATGGCTAGTATAATGCTTATTATGATTATTTCCATGCTTATTATGGTTATTATTATAATTATTATGATTATTATGGTTACTATGGCTAGTATAACGGTTATTATGATTATTTCAAAGCTTATTATGTTTATTATTATGGTTACTATGATTATTATGCATCTTGGTATAATTATGATGAATATCATGATCATCATTAAGATCATTATGGTTATTGCGATTATTATGACTATTATGATTATTCCAGTTATTCTGATTATTATGGTTACTATGGCTAGTATAAATGTTATTATGATTATTTCAAAGCTTATTATGTTTATTATTATGATTACTCTGATTATTATATGTCTAGGTATAATTATGATGAATATTATGGTCATCATTAAGATCATTATGGTTATTCCGATGATTATGGTTATTACGTTAATAATAATGGTTATTAAGATTATTTCCATGACTATTCTGTTTATTATGATGATTATTATGATCATTATGGTTGTTAGTATTATTATTATGATCACCATTCTGATTATTATGGCTATTGTGATTTTTATGGCTATTATGACTATTCTAATGATTATTACGATTATTTCCATGTTCATTATTGTTATTATTACGACTATTATGATTATTCTGGCTATTATGACTATTATGGTTGATATGGCTAGTATAATGTATATTATGATTATTTCCGAACCCATTATGGTTATTATTACGATTATTATGATTATTACGGATCTTGGTATAATTATCATGGATATTCTGATCATCATTAGGATTATTATGGTTACTATGATTATTGTGATTATTGCTATGCTTATTAACATTACAATTACGATTATTATGATTATTGTAGTTATTATGATGATCACTATGATTATTATGGTTGTTAGTATGATTATTAGGATCAACATTCAGATTATTATGGCTATTATGATTTTTATGGTTATTATTGCTATTATAATGAAAAATATGATTATTTCCAAGTTTATTATGGTTATTATTATGACTAGTACGATTATTATAGTTATTATGATTATTATGGCTAGTATAATGCTTATTATGATTACTTCCAAGCTTATTATGGTTATTACTATAATTATTATGATTATTATGGTTATTATGATTATTATGGTTGCTATGGCTAGTATAACGGTTATTATGATTATTTCAAAGCTTATTATGTTTAATATTATGGTTACTATGATTATTATGGATCTTGGTATAATTATGATGAATATCATGATCATCATTAAGATCATTATGGTTATTGCGATTATTATGACTATTATGATTATTCTAGTTATTATGATTATTATGGCTACTATGGCTAGTATAACGGTTATTATGATTATTTCAAAGCTTATTATGTTTATTATTATGGTTACTATGATTATTATGGATCTTGGTATAATTATGATGAATATAATGATCATCATTAAGATCATTATGGTTATTGCGATTATTATGACTATTATGATTACTCTAGTTATTATGATTATTGTGGTTATTATGGCTAGTATAAAGGTTATTATGATTATTTCAAAGCTTATTATGCTTATTATTATGATTACTCTGATTATTATATGTCTAGGTATAATTATGATGAATATTATGGTCATCATTAAGATTATTATGGTTATTACGTTAATAATAATGATTATTAGGATTATTTCCATGACTATTCTGTTTATTATGATGATTACTATGATCATTATGGTTGTTAGTATGATTATTATGATCACCATTCTGATTATTATGGCTATTGTGATTTTTATGGCTATTATGACTATTATAATGATTATTACCATTATTTACAAGTTCATTATTGTTATTATTACGACTATTATGATTATTATTGCTATTATGACTATTATGGTTGTTATGGCAAGTATAATGTATATTATGATTATTTCCGAACACATTAGGGTTATTATTATGATTATTATGACTATTACGGATCTTGGTATAATTATCATGGATATTATGATCATCATTAAGATTATTATGGTTACTATGATTATTGTGATTATTGCTATGCTTATTAACATTACTATTACGATTATTATGATTATTTTAGTTATTATGATGATCACTATGATTATTATGGTTGTTAGTATGATTATTAGGATCAACATTCAGATTATTATGGCTATTATGATTTTTACGGTTATTATTGCTATTATAATGATAAATATGATTATTTCCAAGTTTTTTACGGTTATTATTATCACTATTATGATTATTATAGTTATTATGATTATTATGGTTACTATGGCTAGTATAACGGTTATTATGATTATTTCAAAGCTTATTATGCTTATTACTATAATTATTATGATTATTATGGTTATTATGATTATTATGGTTACTATGGCTTGTATAACGGTTATTATGATTATTTCAAAGTTTATTATGTTTATTATTATGGTTACTATGATTATTATGGATCTTGGTATAATTATGATGAATATAATGATCATCATTAAGATCATTATGGTTATTGCGAATATTATGACTATTATGATTACTCTAGTTATTATGATTATTATGGTTATTATGGGTAGTATGAAGGTTATTATGATTAATTCAAAGCTTATTATGCTTATTATTATGATTACTCTGATTATTATATGTCTAGGTATAATTATGATGAATATTATGGTCATCATTAAGATTATTATGGTTATTACGTTAATAATAATGATTATTAAGATTATTTCCATGACTATTCCGTTTATTATGATGATTACTATGATCATTATGGTTGTTAGTATGATTATTATGATCACCATTCTGATTATTATGGCTATTGTGATTTTTATGGCTATTATGACTATTATAATGATTATTACGATTATTTCCAAGTTCATTATTGTTATTATTACGACTATTATGATTATTATGGCTATTATGACTATTATGGTTGATATGGCTAGTATAATGTATATTATGATCATTTCCGAACCCATTATGGTTATTATTACGATTATTATGATTATTACGGATCTTGGTATAATTATCATGGATATTATGATCATCATTAGGATTATTATGGTTACTATGATTATTGTGATTATTGCTATGCTTATTAACATTACAATTACGATTACTATGATTATTGTAGTTATTATGATGATCACTATGATTATTATGGTTGTTAGTATGATTATTAGGATCAACATTCAGATTATTATGGCTATTATGATTTTTATGGTTATTATTGCTATTATAATGATAAATATGATTATTTCCAAGTTTATTATGGTTATTATTATGACTAGTACGATTATTATAGTTATTATGATTATTATGGCTAGTATAATGCTTATTATGATTACTTCCAAGCTTATTATGGTTATTACTATAATTATTATGATTATTATGGTTATTATGATTATTATGGTTACTATGGCTAGTATAACGGTTATTATGATTATTTCAAAGCTTATTATGTTTAATATTATGGTTACTATGATTATTATGGATCTTGGTATAATTATGATGAATATCATGATCATCATTAAGATCATTATGGTTATTGCGATTATTATGACTATTATGATTATTCTAGTTATTATGATTATTATGGTTATTATGGCTAGTATATAGGTTATTATGATTATTTCAAAGCTTATTATGTTTATTATTATGGTTACTATGATTATTATGGATCTTGGTATAATTATGATGAATAACATGATCATCATTAGGATCATTATGGTTATTACGTTAATAATAATGATTATTAAGATTATTTCCATGACTATTCTGTTTATCATGATGATTACTATGATCATTATGGTTGTTAGTATGATTATTATGATCACCATTCTGATTATTATGGCTATTGTGATTTTTATTGCTATTATGACTATTATAACGATTATTACGGTTATTTCCAAGTTCATTATTGTTATTATTACGACTATTATGATTATTATAGCTATTATGACTATTACGGTCGTTATGGCTAGTATAATGTATATTATGATTATTTCCGAACCCAATATGGTTATTATTATGATTATTATGATTATTACGGATCTTCATATAGTTATCATGAATATTATGATCATCATTAAGATTATTACGGTTACTATGATTATTGTGATTATAGCTAAGCTTATTAACATTACAATTACGATTATTATGATTATTGTAGTTATTATGATGATCACTATGATCATTATGGTTGCTAGTATGATTATTATGATCACCATTCTGATTATTATGACTATTGTGATTTTTATGGATATTATGACTATTATAATGATTATTACGATTATTTCCAAGTTCATTAATGTTATTATTACGACAATTATGATTATTATGGCTATTATGGCTATTATGATTGATATGGCTAGTATAATGTATATTATGATTATTTCCGAACCCATTAGGGTTATTATTACGATTATTATGATTATTACGGATCTTGGTATAATTATCATGGATATTATGATCATCATTAAGATTATTACGGTTACTATGATTATTGTGATAATTGCTAAGCTTATTAACATTACAATTACGATTATTATGATTATTATAGTTATTATGATGATCACTATGATTATTATGGCTGTTAGTATGATGATTATGATCAGCATTCAGATTATTATGGCCATTATGATTTTTATGGTTATTATTGCTGTTATAATGATAAATATGACTATTTCCAAGTTTATTATGGTTATTATTATGACTATTATGATTATTATGGCTATTATGACTATTATGGTTGATATGGCTAGTATAATGTATATTATGGTTATTTCCGAACCTATTATGGTTATTATTATGATTATTATGATTATTACGAATCTTGGTATAATTATCATGGATATTATGATCATCATTAAGATTATTATGGTTACTATGATTATTGTGATTATTGCTATGCTTATTAACATTACAATTACGATTATTATGATTATTGTGGTTATTATGATGATCACTATGATTATTATGGTTGTTAGTATGATTATTATGATCACCATTCAGATTATTATGGCTATTGTGATTTTTATGGCTATTATGACTATTATAATGATTATTACGATTATTTCCAAGTTCATTATTGTTATTATTACGACTATTATGATTATTATGGCTATTATGACTATTATGGTTGTTATGGCAAGTATAATGTATATTATGGTTATTTCCCAACACATTAGGGTTATTATTATGATTATTATGATTATTGCGGGTCTTGGTACAATTATCATGGATATTATGGTCATCATTAAGATTATTATGGTTACTATGGTTATTGTGATTATTGCTATGCTTATTAACATTACAATTACGATTATTATGATTATTGTAGTTATTATGGTGATCACTATGATTATTATGGTTGTTAGTATGATTATTAGGATCAACATTCAGATTATTATGGCTATTATGATTTTTATGGTTATTATTGCTATTATAATGATAAATATGATTATTTCCAAGTTTATTACGGTTATTGTTATCACTATTATGATTATTATAGTTATTATGATTATTATGGTTACTATGGCTAGTATAACGGTTATTATGATTATTTCAAAGCTTATTATGTTTATTATTATGGATACTATGATTATTATGGATCTTGGTATAATTATGATGAATATTATGGTCATCATTAAGATCATTATGGTTATTACGATGATTATGGTTATTACGATAATCATAATGATTATTAAGATTATTTCCATGACTATTCTGTTTATTATGATGATTACTATGATCATTATGGTTGTTAGTATGATTATTATGATCACCATTCAGATTATTATGGCTATTGTGATTTTTATGGCTATTATGGCTATTGTAATGATTATTACGATTATTTCCAAGTTCAATATGGTTATTATTACGACTTTTATGATTATTATGGCTATTATGACTATTATGGTTGTTATGGCTAGTATAAAGTATATTATGATTATTTCCGAACACATTAGGGTTATTATTACGATTATTATGATTACTACGGATCTTGGTATAATTATCATGGATATTATGATCATCATTAAGATTATTAACGTTACTATGATTATTGTGATTATTGCTATGCTTATTAACATTACAATTACGATTATTATGATTATTGTAGTTATTATGATGATCACTATGATTATTATGGTTGTTAGTATGATTATTAGGATCAACATTCAGATTATTATGGCTATTATGATTTTTATGGTTATTATTGCTATTATACTGATAAATATGGTTATTTCCAAGTTTATTACGGTTATTATTATGACTATTATGATTATTATAGTTATTATGGTTATTATGGTTACTATGGCTAGTATAACGGTTATTATGATTATTTCAAAGCTTATTATGTTTATTATTATGGATACTATGATTATTATGGATCTTGGTATAATTATGATGAATATTATGGTCATCATTAAGATCATTATGGTTATTACGATGATTATGGTTATTACGATAATCATAATGATTATTAAGATTATTTCCATGACTATTCTGTTTATTATGATGATTACTATGATCATTATGGTTGTTAGTATGATTATTATGATCACCATTCAGATTATTATGGCTATTGTGATTTTTATGGCTATTATGGCTATTGTAATGATTATTACGATTATTTCCAAGTTCATTATGGTTATTATTACGACTATTGTGATTATTATGGCTATTATGACTATTATGGTTGTTATGGCTAGTATAAAGTATATTATGATTATTTGCGAACACATTAGGGTTATTATTACGATTATTATGATTATTACGGATCTTGGAATAATTATCATGGATATTATGATCATCATAAAAATTAGTATGGTTACTATGATTATTGTGATTATTGCTATGCTTATTAACATTACAATTACGATTATTATGATTATTGTAGTTATTATGATGATCACTATGATTATTATGGCTGTTAGTATGATTATTATGATCAACATCCAGATTATTATGGCTATTATGATTTTTATGGTTATTGTTGCTATTATAATGATAAATATGATTATTTCCAAGTTTATTACGGTTATTATTATGACTATTGTGATTATTATAGTTATTATGATTATTATGATTATTATGGCTAGTATAATGCTTATTATGCTTATTTCCAGGCTTATTATGGCTATTATTATAATTATTATGATTACTATGGTTATTATGTTTATTATGGTTACTATGGCTAGTATAACGGTTATTATGATTATTTCAAAGCTTATTATGTTTATTATTATGGTTACTATGATTATTATGGATCTTGGTATAATTATGATGAATATCATGATCATTATTAAGATCATTATGATTATTGCGATTATTATGACTATTATGATTATTCCAGTTATTATGATTATTATGGTTATTATGGTTAGTATATAGGTTATTATGATTATTTCAAAGCTTATTATGTTTATTATTATGATTACTCTGATTATTATATGTCTAGGTATAATTATGATGAATATTATGGTCATCATTAAGATCATTATGCTTATTACGATGATTATGGTTATTACGTTAATAATAATGGTTATTAAGATTATTTCCACGACTATTCGGTTCATTATAATGATTACTATGATCATTATGGTTGTTAGTATGATTATTCTGATCACCATTCAGATTATTATGGCTATTGTGATTTTTATGGTTATTATGGCTATTGTAATGATTATTACGATTATTTCCAAGTTCAATATGGTTATTATTACGACTATTATGATTATTATGGCTATTATGACTATAATGGTTGTTATGGCTAGTATAAAGTATATTATGATTATTTCCGAACACATTAGGGTTATTATTACGATTATTATGATTACTACGGATCTTGGTATAATTATCATGGATATTATGATCATCATTAAGATTATTAACGTTACTATGATTATTGTGATTATTGCTATGCTTATTAACATTACAATTACGATTATTATGATTATTGTAGTTATTATGATGATCACTATGATTATTATGGTTGTTAGTATGATTATTAGGATCAACATTCAGATTATTATGGCTATTATGATTTTTATGGTTATTATTGCTATTATACTGATAAATATGGTTATTTCCAAGTTTATTACGGTTATTATTATGACTATTATGATTATTATAGTTATTATGGTTATTATGGTTACTATGGCTAGTATAACGGTTATTATGATTATTTCAAAGCTTATTATGTTTATTATTATGGTTGCTATGATTATTATGCATCTTGGTATAATTATGATGAATATCATGATCATCATTAAGATCATTATGGTTATTGCGATTATTATGACTATTATGGTTATTCTAGTTATTATGATTATTATGGTTATTATGGCTAGTATAAAGGTTATTATGATTATTTCAAAGCTTATTATGTTTATTATTATGATTACTCTGATTATTATTTGTCTTAGTATAATTATGATGAATATTAATGTCATCATTGGGATCATTATGGTTATTACGTTAATAGTAACGGTTATTAAGATTATTTCCATGACTATTCCGTTTATTATGATGATTACTATGATCATTATGGTTGTTAGTATTATTATTATGATCACCATTCAGATTATTATGGCTATTGTGATTTTTATGGCTATTATGACTGTTATAATGATTATTACGATTATTTCCTAGTTCATTATTGTTATTATCACGACTATTATGATTATTATGGCTATTATGACTATTATGGTTGTTATGGCTAGTATAATGTATATTATGATTATCTCCGAACCCATTATGGTTATTATTATGATTATTATGATTATTACGGTTCTTGGTATAATTATCATGGATATTATGATCATCATTAGTATTATTATGGTTACTATGATTATTGTGATTATTGCTATGCTTATTAACATTACAATTACGATTTTTATGATTATTGTAGTTATTATGATGATCACTATGATTATTATGGTTGTTAGTATGATTATTAGGATCAACATTCAGATTATTATGGCTATTACGATTTTTATGGTTATTATTGCTATTATACTCATAAATATGGTTATTTCCAAGTTTATTACGGTTATTATTATGACTATTATGATTATTATAGTTATTATGGTTATTATGGTTACTATGGCTAGTATAACGGTTATTATGATTATTTCAAAGCTCATTATGTTTATTGTTATGGTTACTATGATTATTATGGATCTTGGTATAATTATGATGAATATTATGGTCATCATTAAGATCATTATGGTTATATCGATGATTATGGTTATTACGATAATCATAATGATTATTAAGATTATTTCCATGACTATTCTGTTTATTATGATGATTACTATGATCATTATGATTGTTAGTATGATTATTATGACCACCATTCAGATTATTACGGCTATTGTGATTTTTATTGCTATTATGGCTATTATAATGATTATTACGATTATTTCCAAGTTCATTATTGTTATTATTACGACTATTATGATTATTATGGCTATTATGACTATTATAGTTGTTAGGGGTAGTATAATGTATATTATGATTATTTTCGAACCCATTATGGTTATTATTATGATTATTATGATTATTCCGGATCTTGGTATAATTATCATGGATATTATGATCATCATTAAGACTAAAATGGTTTCTATGATTATTGTGATTATTGCTATGCTTATTAACATTACAATTACGATTATTATGATTATTGTAGTTATTATGATGATCACTATGATCATTATGGTTGTTAGTATTATTATTATGATCACCATTCTGATTATTATGGCTGTTGTGATTTTTATGGCTATTATGACTATTATAATGATTATTACGATTATTTCCAAGTTCATTATTGTTATTACTACGACAATTATGGTTATTATGGATATTATGGCTATTATGATTGATGTGGCTAGTATAATGTATATTATGATTATTTCCGAACCCATTATGGTTATTCATATGATTATTATGATTATTACGGATCTTGGTATAATTATCATGGATATTATGATCATCATTAAGACTATTATGGTTACTATGATTATTGTGATTATTGCTATGCTTATTAACATTACAATTACAATTATTATGATTATTGTAGTTATTGTGATGATCACTATGATTATTATGGTTGTTAGTATGATTATTAGGATCAACATTCAGATTATTATGGCTATTATGATTTTTATTGTTATTATAGCTATTATAATGATAAATATGATTATTTCCAAGTTTATTACGGTTATTATTATAATTATTATGATTATTATGGTTATTATGATTATTATGGTTACTATGGCTAGTATAATGTATATTATGATTATTTCCGAACATATTATGGTTATTATTATGATTATTATGATTATTACGGATCTTGGTATAATTATCATGGATATTATGATCATCATTAAGATTATTATGGTTACTATGATTATTGTGATTATTGCTATGCTTATTAACATTACAATTACGATTACTATGATTATTGTGGTTATTATGATGATCACTATGATTATTATGGATGTTAGTACGATTATTATGATCAACTTTCAGATAATTATGGCTATTATGATTTTTATGGTTATTATAGCTATTATAATGATAAATATGATTATTTCCAAGTTTATTATGGTTATTATTATGACTATTATGATTATTATAGTTATTATGATTATTATGATTATTATGGCTAGTATAATGCTTATTATGATTATTTCCAAGCTTATTATGGTTATTATTATAATTATTATGATTATTATGGTTACTATGGCTAGTATAACGGTTATTATGATTATTTCAAAGCTTATTATGTTTATTATTATGGTTGCTATGATTATTATGCATCTTGGTATAATTATGATGAATATCATGATCATCATTAAGATCATTATGGTTATTGCGATTATTATGACTATTATGGTTATTCTAGTTATTATGATTATTATGGTTATTATGGCTAGTATAAAGGTTATTATGATTATTTCAAAGCTTATTATGTTTATTATTATGATTACTCTGATTATTATTTGTCTTAGTATAATTATGATGAATATTAATGTCATCATTGGGATCATTATGGTTATTACGTTAATAGTAACGGTTATTAAGATTATTTCCATGACTATTCCGTTTATTATGATGATTACTATGATCATTATGGTTGTTAGTATTATTATTATGATCACCATTCAGATTATTATGGCTATTGTGATTTTTATGGCTATTATGACTGTTATAATGATTATTACGATTATTTCCTAGTTCATTATTGTTATTATCACGACTATTATGATTATTATGGCTATTATGACTATTATGGTTGTTATGGCTAGTATAATGTATATTATGATTATCTCCGAACCCATTATGGTTATTATTATGATTATTATGATTATTACGGTTCTTGGTATAATTATCATGGATATTATGATCATCATTAGTATTATTATGGTTACTATGATTATTGTGATTATTGCTATGCTTATTAACATTACAATTACGATTTTTATGATTATTGTAGTTATTATGATGATCACTATGATTATTATGGTTGTTAGTATGATTATTAGGATCAACATTCAGATTATTATGGCTATTACGATTTTTATGGTTATTATTGCTATTATACTCATAAATATGGTTATTTCCAAGTTTATTACGGTTATTATTATGACTATTATGATTATTATAGTTATTATGGTTATTATGGTTACTATGGCTAGTATAACGGTTATTATGATTATTTCAAAGCTTATTATGTTTATTGTTATGGTTACTATGATTATTATGGATCTTGGTATAATTATGATGAATATTATGGTCATCATTAAGATCATTATGGTTATATCGATGATTATGGTTATTACGATAATCATAATGATTATTAAGATTATTTCCATGACTATTCTGTTTATTATGATGATTACTATGATCATTATGATTGTTAGTATGATTATTATGACCACCATTCAGATTATTACGGCTATTGTGATTTTTATTGCTATTATGGCTATTATAATGATTATTACGATTATTTCCAAGTTCATTATTGTTATTATTACGACTATTATGATTATTATGGCTATTATGACTATTATAGTTGTTAGGGGTAGTATAATGTATATTATGATTATTTTCGAACCCATTATGGTTATTATTATGATTATTATGATTATTCCGGATCTTGGTATAATTATCATGGATATTATGATCATCATTAAGACTAAAATGGTTTCTATGATTATTGTGATTATTGCTATGCTTATTAACATTACAATTACGATTATTATGATTATTGTAGTTATTATGATGATCACTATGATTATTATGGTTGTTAGTGTGATTATTAGGATCAACATTCAGATTATTATGGCTATTATGATTTTAATGGTTATTATTGCTATTATAATGATAAATATGATTATTTCCAAGTTTATTACGGTTATTATTATCACTATTATGATTATTATAGTTATTATGATTATTATGGTTACTATGGCTAGTATAACGGTTATTATGATTATTTCAAAGCTTATTATGTTTATTATTATGGTTACTATGATTATTATGGATCTTGGTATAATTATGATGAATATTATGGTCATCATTAAGATCATTATGGTTATTACGATGATTATGGTTATTACGATAATCATAATGATTATTAAGATTATTTCCATTACTATTCTGTTTATTATGATGATTACTATGATCATTATGGTTGTTAGTATAATTATTATGATCACCATTCTGATTATTATGGCTATTGTGATTTTTATGGCTATTATGACTATTGTAATGATTATTACGATTATTTCCAAGTTCATTATTGTTATTATTACGACTATTATGATTATTATGGCTATTATGACTATCATGGTTGATATGGCTAGTATAATGTATATTATGATCATTTCCGAACCCATTATGGTTATTATTATGAATATTTTGATTATTACTGATCTTGGTATAATTATCATGGATATTATGATCATCATTAAGGTTATTATGGTTACTCTGATTATTGTGATTATTGCTATGCTTATTAACATTAGAATTACGATTATTATGATTATTGTAGTTATTATGATGATCACTATGACTATTATGGCTGTTAGTATGATTATTATGATCAACGTTCAGATTATTACGGCTATTATGATTTTTATGGTTATTATTGCTATTATAATGATAAATATGGCTATTTCCAAGTTTATTATGGTTATTATTATGACTATTATGATTATTATAGTTATTATGATTATTATGGCTAGTATAATGCTTATTATGATTATTTCCAAGCTTATTATGGTTATTACTATAATTATTATGATTATTATGGTTATTATGATTATTATGGTTACTATGGCTAGTATACCGGTTATTATGATTACTTCAAAGCTTATTATGTTTATTATTATGGTTACAATGATTATTATGGATCTTGGTATAATTATGATGAATATCATGATCATCATTAAGATCATTATGGCCTTTGCGATTATTATGACTATTACGATTATTCTAGTTATAATGATTATTATGGTTATTATGGCTAGCATAAAGGTTATTATGATTATTTCAAAGGTTATTATGTTTATTATTATGATTACTGTGATTATTATAAGTATAGGTATAATAATGATGAATATTAAGGTCATCATTAAGATCATTATGGTTATTACGTTAATAATAATGATTATTAAGATTATTTCCATGACTATTCTGTTTATTATGATGATTACTATGATCATTATGGTTGTTGGTATGATTATTATGATTACCATTCAGATTACTATGGCTATTGTGATTTTTATGGCTATTATGACTATTCTAATGATTATTACGATTATTTCCAAGTTCATTATTGTTATTATTACGACTATTATGATTATTATGGCTATTATGACTATTATGGTTGTTATGGCAAGTATAATGTATATTATGATTATTTCCGAACCTATTATGGTTATTATTATGATTATTATGATTATTACGGATCTTGGTATAATTTTCATGGATATTATGATCATCATTAAGATTATTATGGTTACTATGATTATTGTGATTATTGCTATGCTTATTAACATTACAATTACGATTATTATGATTATTGTGGTTATTATGATGATCACTATGATTATTATGGATGTTAGTATGATTATTATGATCAACTTTCAGATTATTATGGCTATTATGATTTTTATGGTTATTATAGCTATTATAATGATAAATATGATTATTTCCAAGTTTATTATGGTTATTATTATGACTATTATGATTATTATAGTTATTATGATTATTATGATTATTATGGCTAGTATAATGCTTATTATGATTATTTCCAAGCTTATTATGGTTATTATTATAATTATTATGATTATTATGGTTACTATGGCTAGTATAACGGTTATTATGATTATTTCAAAGCTTATTATGTTTATTATTATGGTTGCTATGATTATTATGCATCTTGGTATAATTATGATGAATATCATGATCATCATTATGATCATTATGGTTATTGCGATTATTATGGCTTTTATGATTCTTCTAGTTAATATGATTATTATGGTTATTATGGCTAGTATAAAGGTTATTATGATTATTTCATAGCTTATTATGTTTATTATTATGATTACTCTGATTATTATATGTCTAGGTATAATTATGATGAATATTATGGTCATCATTAAGATCATTATGGTTATTACGATGATTATGGTCATTACGTCAATAATAATGGTTATTAAGATTATTTCCATGACTATTCAGTTTAATATGATGATTACTATGATCATTATGGTTGTTAGTATTATTATTATGATCACCATTCAGATTATTATGGCTATTGTGATTTTTATGGCTATTATGGCTATTGTAATGATTATTACGATTATTTCCAAGTTCATTATGGTTATTATTACGACTATTATGATTATTATGGCTATTATGACTATTATGGTTGTTATGGCTAGTATAAAGTATATTATGATTATTTCCGAACACATTAGGGTCATTATTATGATTATTATGATTATTACGGATCTTGGTATAATTATCATGGATATTATGATCATCATTAAGATTATTATGGTTACTATGATTATTGTGATTATTGCTATGCTTATTAACATTACAATTACGATTATTATGATTATTGTAGTTATTATGATAATCACTATTATTATTATTGGTTGTTAGTATGATTATTAGGATCAACATTCAGATTATTATGGCTATTATGATTTTTATGGTTATTATTGCTATTATAATGATAAATATGATTATTTCCAAGTTTATTGCGGTTATTATTATCACTATTATGATTATTATAGTTATGATGATTATTATGGTTACTATGGCTAGTATAACGGTTATTATGACTATTTCAAGGCTTTTTATGTTTATTATTATGGTTACTATGATTATTATGGATCTTGGTATAATTATGATGAATATTATGGTCATCATTAAGATCATTATAGTTATTACGATGATTATGGTTATTACGATAACCATAATGATTATTAAGATTATTTCCATGTCTATTCTGTTTATTATGATGATTACTATGATCATTATGGTTGTTTGTATAATTATTATGATCACCATTCTGTTTATTATGGCTATTCTGATTTTTATGGCTATTATGACTATTGTAACGATTATTACGATTATTCCCAAGTTCATTATTGTTATTATTACAACTATTATGATTATTATGGCTATTATGACTATTATGGTTGTTATGGCTAGTATAATGTATATTATGATTATTTCCGAACCCATTATGGTTATTATTATGTTTATTATGATTATTACGGATCTTGATATAATTATCATGAATATTATGAACATCATTAAGATTATTACGGTTACTATGGTTATTGTGATTATGGCTAAGCTTACTAACATTACAATTACGATTATTATGATTATTGTAGTTATTATGATGATCACTATGATCATTACGGTTGTTAGTATGATTATTATGATCACCATTCTGATTATTAGGGCCATTGCGATTTTTATGGCTACTATGACTATTATAATGATTATTACGATTATTTCCAAGTTCATTATGGTTATTACTATAATTATTATGATTATTATGTTTATTATGATTATTATGGTTACTATGGCCAGTATAACGATTATTATGATTATTTCAAAGCTTATTATGTTTGTTATTATGGTTACTATGATTATTATGGATCTTGGTATAATTATGATGAATATAATGATCATCATTAAGATCATTATGGTTATTGCGATTATTATGGCTATTATGATTACTCTATTTATTATGATTATTATGGTTATTATGGCTAGTATAAAGGTTATTAAGATTATTTCAAAGCTTATTATGCTTATTATTACGATTACTCTGATTGTTATATGTCTAGGTATATTTATGATGAATATTATGGTCATCATTAAGATTATTATGGTTATTACGTTAATAATAATGATTATTAAGGTTGTTTCCATGACTATTCTGTTTATTATGATGATTACTACGATCATTATGGTTGTTAGAATGATTATTATGATCACCATTCTGATTATTATGGCTATTGTGATTTTTATGGCTATTATTGCTATTATAATGATAAATATGATTATTTCCACGTTTATTATGTTTATTATTATGACTAGTATGATTAATATAGTTATTATGATTATTATGGCTAGTATAATGCTTATTATGATTATTTCCAAGCTTATTATGGTTATTACTATAATTATTATGATTATTATGGTTATTATGATTATTATGGTTACTGTGGCTAGTATAACGGTTATTATGATTATTTCAAAGCTTATTATGTTTATTATTATGGTTACTATGCTTATTATGGGTCTTGGTATAATTATGATGAATATCATGGTCATCATTAAGATCATTATGATTATTGCGATTATTATGACTATTATGATTATTCTAGTTATTATGATTATTATGGTTATTATGGCTAGTATAAAGGTTATTATGATTATTTCAAAGCTTATTATGTTTATTATTATGATTACTGTGATTATTATATGTCTTAGTATAATTATGATGAATATTATGGTCATCATTGAGATCATTACGGTTATTAAGATGATTATGGTTATTACGTTAATAATAATGATTATGAAGATTATTTCCATGACTATTCTGTCTATTATGATGATTACTATGATCATTGTGGTTGTTAGTATGATTATTATGGTCACCATTCTGATTATTATGGCTGTTGTGATTTTTATGGCTATTATGACTATTATAATGATTATTACGATTATTTCCAAGTTCTTTATTGTTATTATTACGACTATTATGATTATTATGGCTATTATGACTATTATGGTTGATATGGCTAGTATAATGTATATTGTGATTATTTCCGAACCCATTATGGTTATTATTATGATTATTATGATTATTACGGATCTGGGTATAATTATCATGGATATTGTGATCATCATTAAGATTATTATGGTTACTATGATTATTTTGATTATTGCTATGCTTATTAACATTACCATTACGATTATTATGATTATTGTAGTTATTATGATGATCACGATTATTATCATTGTTGTTAGTATGATTATTAGAATCAACATTCAGATTATTATGGCTATTATGATTTTTATGGTTATTATTGCTATTATAATGATAAATATGATTTTTTCCAAGTTTATTATGGTTTTTATTATGACTAGTATGATTATTATAGTTATCATGATTATTATGGCTAGTATAATGCTTATTATGAATATTTCCAAGCTTATTATGGTTATTACTAAAATTATTATGATTATTATGGTTACTATGGCTAGTATAACGGTTATTATGATTATTTCAAAGCTTATTATGTTTATTATTATGGTTACTATGATTATTATGGATCATGGTATAATTATGATGAATATAATGATCATCATTAAGATCATTATGGTTATTGCGAATATCATGACTATTATGATTACTCTAGTTATTATGATTATTATGGTTATTATGGCTAGTATAAAGGTTATTATGATTATTTCAAAGCTTATTATGCTTATTATTATGATTACTCTGATTATTATATGTCTAGGTATAATTATGATGAATATTATGGTCATCATTAAGATTATTATGGTTATTACGTTAATAATAATGATTATTAAGATTATTTCCATGACTATTCTGTTTATTATGATTATTACTATGATCATTATGGTTGTTAGTATGATTATTATGATCACCATTCTGATTATTATGGCTACTGTGATTTTTATGGCTATTATGACTATTATAATGATTATTACGATTATTTCCAAGTTCATTATTGTTATTATTACGACTATTATGATTATTATGGCTATTATGACTATTATGGTTGATATGGCTAGTATAATGTATATTATGATTATTTCCGAACCCATTATGGTTATTATTACGATTATTATGATTATTACGGATCTTGGTATAATTATCATGGATATTATGATCATCATTAAGATTATTATGGTTACTATGATTATTGTGATTATTGCTATGCTTATTAACATTACAATTACGATTATTATGATTATTGTAGTTATTATGATGATCACTATGATTATTATGGTTGTTAGTATGATTATTAGGATCAACATTCAGATTATTATGGCTATTATGATTTTTATGGTTATTATTGCTATTATAATGATAAATATGATTATTTCCAAGTTTATTATGGTTATTATTATGACTAGTACGATTATTATAGTTATTATGATTATTATAGCTAGTATAATGCTTATTGTGATTACTTCCAAGCTTATTATGGTTATTACTATAATTATTATGATTATTATGGTTATTATGATTATTATGGTTACTATGGCTAGTATAACGGTTATTATGATTATTTCAAAGCTTATTATGTTTATTATTATGGTTACTATGATTATTATGTATCTTGGTATAATTATGATGAATATCATGATCTTCATTAAGATCATTATGGTTATTGCGATTATTATGACTATTACGATTATTCTAGTTATAATGATTATTATGGTTATTATGGCTAGCATAAAGGTTATTATGATTATTTCAAAGGTTATTATGTTTATTATTATGATTACTGTGATTATTATAAGTCTAGGTATAATAATGATGAATATTAAGGTCATCATTAAGATCATTATGGTTATTACTTTAATAATAATGATTATTAAGATTATTTCCATGACTATTCTGTTTATTATGATGATTACTATGATCATTATGGTTGTTAGTATGATTATTATGATCACCATTCAGATTACTATGGCTATTGTGATTTTTATGGCTATTATGACTATTCTAATGATTATTACGATTATTTCCAAGTTCATTATTGTTATTATTACGACTATTATGATTATTATCCTATTATGACTATTATGGTTGTTATGGCAAGTATAATGTATGTTATGATTATTTCCGAACACATTAGGGTTATTATTATGATTATTATGATTATTGCGGATCTTGGTATAATTATCATGGATATTATGATCATCATTAAGAATATTATGGTTACTATGGTTATTGTGATTATTGCTATGCTTATTAACATTACAATTACGATTATTATGATTATTGTAGTTATTATGATGATCACTATGATTATTATGGTTGTTAGTGTGATTATTAGGATCAACATTCAGATTATTATGGCTATTATGATTTTAATGGTTATTATTGCTATTATAATGATAAATATGATTATTTCCAAGTTTATTACGGTTATTATTATCACTATTATGATTATTATAGTTATTATGATTATTATGGTTACTATGGCTAGTATAACGGTTATTATGATTATTTCAAAGCTTATTATGTTTATTATTATGGTTACTATGATTATTATGGATCTTGGTATAATTATGATGAATATTATGGTCATCATTAAGATCATTATGGTTATTACGATGATTATGGTTATTACGATAATAATAATGATTATTAAGATTATTTCCATTACTATTCTGTTTATTATGATGATTACTATGATCATTATGGCTGTTAGTATAATTATTATGATCACCATTCTGATTATTATGGCTATTGTGATTTTTATGGCTATTATGACTATTGTAATGATTATTACGATTATTTCCAAGTTCATTATTGTTATTATTACGACTATTATGATTATTATGGCTATTATGACTATCATGGTTGATATGGCTAGTATAATGTATATTATGATTATTTCCGAACCCATTATGGTTATTATTATGAATATTTTGATTATTACGGATCTTGGTATAATTATCATGGATATTATGATCATTATTAATGTTATTATGGTTACTCTGATTATTGTGATTATTGCTATGCTTATTAACATTAGAATTACGATTATTATGATTATTGTAGTTATTATGATGATCACTATGACTATTATGGCTGTTAGTATGATTATTATGATCAACGTTCAGATTATTACGGCTATTATGATTTTTATGGTTATTATTGCTATTATAATGATAAATATGGCTATTTCCAAGTTTATTATGGTTATTATTATGACTATTATGATTATTATAGTTATTATGATTATTATGGCTAGTATAATGCTTATTATGATTATTTCCAAGATTATTATGGTTATTACTATAATTATTCTGATTATTATGGTTATTATGATTATTATGGTTACTATGGCTAGTATACCGGTTATTATGATTACTTCAAAGCTTATTATGTTTATTATTATGGTTACAATGATTATTATGGATCTTGGTATAACTATGATGAATATCATGATCATCATTAAGATCATTATGGTTATTGCGATTATTATGACTATTATGATTATTCTAGTTATTATGATTATTATGGTTATTTTGGCTAGCATAAAGGTTATTATGATTATTTCAAAGCTTATTGTGTTTATTATTATGACTACTGTGATTATTATATGTCTAGGTATAATAATGAAGAATATTAAGGTCATCATTAAGATCATTATGGTTATTACTTTAATAATAATGATTATTAAGATTATTTCCATGACTATTCTGTTTATTATGATGATTACTATGATCATTATGGTTGTTAGTATGATTATTATGATCACCATTCAGATTACTATGGCTATTGTGATTTTTATGGCTATTATGACTATTCTAATGATTATTACGATTATTTCCAAGTTCATTATTGTTATTATTACGACTATTATGATTATTATCCTATTATGACTATTATGGTTGTTATGGCAAGTATAATGTATATTATGATTATTTCCGAACACATTAGGGTTATTATTATGATTATTATGATTATTGCGGATCTTGGTATAATTATCATGGATATTATGATCATCATTAAGAATATTATGGTTACTATGGTTATTGTGATTATTGCTATGCTTATTAACATTACAATTACGATTATTATGATTATTGTAGTTATTATGATGATCACTATGATTATTATGGTTGTTAGTGTGATTATTAGGATCAACATTCAGATTATTATGGCTATTATGATTTTAATGGTTATTATTGCTATTATAATGATAAATATGATTATTTCCAAGTTTATTACGGTTATTATTATCACTATTATGATTATTATAGTTATTATGATTATTATGGTTACTATGGCTAGTATAACGGTTATTATGATTATTTCAAAGCTTATTATGTTTATTATTATGGTTACTATGATTATTATGGATCTTGGTATAATTATGATGAATATTATGGTCATCATTAAGATCATTATGGTTATTACGATGATTATGGTTATTACGATAATCATAATGATTATTAAGATTATTTCCATTACTATTCTGTTTATTATGATGATTACTATGATCATTATGGTTGTTAGTATAATTATTATGATCACCATTCTGATTATTATGGCTATTGTGATTTTTATGGCTATTATGACTATTGTAATGATTATTACGATTATTTCCAAGTTCATTATTGTTATTATTACGACTATTATGATTATTATGGCTATTATGACTATCATGGTTGATATGGCTAGTATAATGTATATTATGATCATTTCCGAACCCATTATGGTTATTATTATGAATATTTTGATTATTACTGATCTTGGTATAATTATCATGGATATTATGATCATCATTAAGGTTATTATGGTTACTCTGATTATTGTGATTATTGCTATGCTTATTAACATTAGAATTACGATTATTATGATTATTGTAGTTATTATGATGATCACTATGACTATTATGGCTGTTAGTATGATTATTATGATCAACGTTCAGATTATTACGGCTATTATGATTTTTATGGTTATTATTGCTATTATAATGATAAATATGGCTATTTCCAAGTTTATTATGGTTATTATTATGACTATTATGATTATTATAGTTATTATGATTATTATGGCTAGTATAATGCTTATTATGATTATTTCCAAGCTTATTATGGTTATTACTATAATTATTATGATTATTATGGTTATTATGATTATTATGGTTACTATGGCTAGTATACCGGTTATTATGATTACTTCAAAGCTTATTATGTTTATTATTATGGTTACAATGATTATTATGGATCTTGGTATAATTATGATGAATATCATGATCATCATTAAGATCATTATGGCCTTTGCGATTATTATGACTATTACGATTATTCTAGTTATAATGATTATTATGGTTATTATGGCTAGCATAAAGGTTATTATGATTATTTCAAAGGTTATTATGTTTATTATTATGATTACTGTGATTATTATAAGTATAGGTATAATAATGATGAATATTAAGGTCATCATTAAGATCATTATGGTTATTACGTTAATAATAATGATTATTAAGATTATTTCCATGACTATTCTGTTTATTATGATGATTACTATGATCATTATGGTTGTTGGTATGATTATTATGATTACCATTCAGATTACTATGGCTATTGTGATTTTTATGGCTATTATGACTATTCTAATGATTATTACGATTATTTCCAAGTTCATTATTGTTATTATTACGACTATTATGATTATTATGGCTATTATGACTATTATGGTTGTTATGGCAAGTATAATGTATATTATGATTATTTCCGAACACATTAGGGTTATTATTATGATTATTATGATTATTGCGGATCTTGGTATAATTATCATGGATATTATGATCATCATTAAGATTATTATGGTTACTATGGTTATTGTGATTATTGCTATTCTTATTAACATTACAATTACGATTATTATGATTATTGTAGTTATTATGACGATCACTATGATTATTATGGTTGTTAGTGTGGTTATTAGGATCAACATTCAGATTATTATGGCTATTATGATTTTAATGGTTATTATTGCTATTATAATGATAAATATGATTATTTCCAAGTTTATTACGGTCATTATTATCACTATTATGATTATTATAGTTATTATGATTATTATGGTTACTATGGCTAGTATAACGGTTATTATGATTATTTCAAAGCTTATTATGTTTATTATTATGGTTACTATGATTATTATGGATCTTGGTATAATTATGATGAATATTATGGTCATCATTAAGATCATTATGGTTATTACGATGATTATGGTTATTACGATAATAATAATGATTATTAAGATTATTTCCATTACTATTCTGTTTATTATGATGATTACTATGATCATTATGGTTGTTAGTATAATTATTATGATCACCATTCTGATTATTATGGCTATTGTGATTTTTATGGCTATTATGACTATTGTAATGATTATTACGATTATTTCCAAGTTCATTATTGTTATTATTACGACTATTATGATTATTATGGCTATTATGACTATCATGGTTGATATGGCTAGTATAATGTATATTATGATTATTTCCGAACCCATTATGGTTATTATTATGAATATTTTGATTATTACGGATCTTGGTATAATTATCATGGATATTATGATCATCATTAAGGTTATTATGGTTACTCTGATTATTGTGATTATTGCTATGCTTATTAACATTAGAATTACGATTATTATGATTATTGTAGTTATTATGATGATCACTATGACTATTATGGCTGTTAGTATGATTATTATGATCCACGTTCAGATTATTACGGCTATTATGATTTTTATGGTTATTATTGCTATTATAATGATAAATATGGCTATTTCCAAGTTTATTATGGTTATTATTATGACTATTATGATTATTATAGTTATTATGATTATTATGGCTAGTATAATGCTTATTATGATTATTTCCAAGATTATTATGGTTATTACTATAATTATTCTGATTATTATGGTTATTATGATTATTATGGTTACTATGGCTAGTATACCGGTTATTATGATTACTTCAAAGCTTATTATGTTTATTATTATGGTTACAATGATTATTATGGATCTTGGTATAACTATGATGAATATCATGATCATCATTAAGATCATTATGGTTATTGCGATTATTATGACTATGATGATTATTCTAGTTATTATGATTATTATGGTTATTTTGGCTAGCATAAAGGTTATTATGATTATTTCAAAGCTTATTGTGTTTATTATTATGACTACTGTGATTATTATATGTCTAGGTATAATAATGATGAATATTATGGTCATCATTAAGATCATTATGGTTATTACGTTAATAATAATGATTATTGAGATTATTTCCATGACTATTCTGTTTATCATGATGATTACTACGATCATTATGGTTGTTAGTATGATTATTATGATCACCATTCTGATTATTATGGCTACTGTGATTTTTATGGCTATTATGACTATTCTAATGATTATTACGATTATTTCCAAGTTCATTATTGTTATTATTACGACTATTATGATTATTATGGCTATTATGACTATAATGGTCGTTATGGCTAGTATAATGTATATTATTATTACTTCCGAACCCATTATGGTTATTATTATGATTATTATGATTATTACGGATCTTGGTATAATTATCATGGATATTATGATCATTATTAAGATTATTATGGTTACTATGATTATTGTGATTATTGCTATGCTTAATAACATTACAATTACGATTATTATGATTATAGTAGTTAGTATGATGACCACTATTATTATTATGGTTGTTAGTATGATTATTAGGATCACCATTCTGATTATTATGGCTATTGTGATTTTTATGGCTATTATGACTATTATAATGATTATTACGATTATTTCCATGTCCATTATTGTTATTATTACGACTATTATGATTATTATGGCTATTATGACTATTATGGTTGATATGGCTAGTATAATGTATATTATGATTATTTCCGAACCCATTATGGTTATTATTATGATTATTATGATTATTACGGGTCTTGGTGTAATTATCATGGATATTATGATCATCATTAAGATTATTATGGTTACTATGATTATTGTGATTATTGCTATGCTTATTAACATTACAATTACGATTATTATGATTATTGTAGTTATTATGATGATCACTATTATTATTCTGGTTGTTAGTATGATTATTATGATCAACGTTCAGATTATTACGGCTATTATGATTTTTATGGTTATTATTGCTATTATAATGATAAATATGGCTATTTCCAAGTTTATTATGGATATTATTATGACTATTATGATTATTATAGTTATTATGATTATTATGGCTAGTATAATGCTTATTATGATTATTTCCAAGCTTATTATGGTTATTACTATAATTATTATGATTATTATGGTTATTATGATTATTATGGTTACTATGGCTAGTATAACGGTTATTATGATTATTTCAAAGCTTATTATGTTTATTATTATGGTTACTATGATTCTTGGTATAATAATGATGAATATTATGGTCATCATTAAGATCATTATGGTTATTACGTTAATAATAATGATTATTAAGATTATTTCCATGACTATTCTGTTTATTATGATGATTACTATGATCATTATGGTTGTTAGTATGATTATTATGATCACCATTCAGATTATTATGGCTATTGTGATTTTTATGGCTATTATGACTATTATAATGATTATTACGATTATTTCCAAGTTCATTATTGTTATTATTACGACTATTATGATTATTATGGCTATTATGACTATTATGGTTGTTATGGCAAGTATAATGTATATTATGATTATTTCGGAACACATTAGGGTTATTATTATGATTATTATGATTATTGCGGATCTTGGTATAATTATCATGGATATTATGATCATCATTAAGATTATTAACGTTACTATGATTATTGTGATTATTGCTATGCTTATTAACATTACAATTACGATTTATATGATTATTGTAGTTATTATGATGATCACTATGATTATTATGGTTGTTAGTGTGATTATTAGGATCAACATTCAGATTATTATGGCTATTATGATTTTAATGGTTATTATTGCTATTATAATGATAAATATGATTATTTCCAAGTTTATTACGGTTATTATTATCACTATTATGATTATTATAGTTATTATGATTATTATGGTTACTATGGCTAGTATAACGGTTATTATGATTATTTCAAAGCTTATTATGTTTATTATTATGGTTACTATGATTATTATGGATCTTGGTATAATTATGATGAATATTATGGTCATCATTAAGATCATTATGGTTATTACGATGATTATGGTTATTACGATAATCATAATGATTATTAAGATTATTTCCATGACTATTCTGTTTATTATGATGATTACTATGATCATTATGGTTGTTAGTATGATTATTATGATCACCATTCAGATTATTATGGCTATTGTGATTTTTATGGCTATTATGACTATTCTAATGATTATTACGATTATTTCCTAGTTCATTATTGTTATTATTACGACTATTATGATTATTATGGCTATTATGACTATTATGGTTGTTATGGCAAGTATAATGTATATTATGATTATTTCCGAACACATTAGGGTTATTATTATGATTATTATGATTATTGCGGATCTTGGTATAATTATCATGGATATTATGATCATCATTAAGATTATTAACGTTACTATGATTATTGTGATTATTGCTATTCTTATTAACATTACAATTACGATTATTATGATTATTGTAGTTATTATGATGATCACTATGATTATTATGGTTGTTAGTGTGGTTATTAGGATCAACATTCAGATTATTATGGCTATTATGATTTTAATGGTTATTATTGCTATTATAATGATAAATATGATTATTTCCAAGTTTATTACGGTCATTATTATCACTATTATGATTATTATAGTTATTATGATTATTATGGTTACTATGGCCAGTATAACGGTTATTATGATTACTTCAAAGCTTATTATGTTTATTATTACGGTTACTATGATTATTATGGATCTTGGTATAATTATGATGAATATCATGATCATCATTAAGATCATTATGGTTATTGCGATTATTATGACTATTATGATTATTCTAGTTAATATGATTATTATGGTTATTATGGCTAGCATAAAGGTTATTATGATTATTTCAAAGCTTATTATGTTTATTATTATGATTACTGTGATTATTATATGTCTAGGTATAGTAATGATGAATATTATGGTCATCATTAGGATCATTATGGTTATTACGTTAATAATAACGATTATTAAGATTATTTCCATGACTATTCTGTTTATCATGATGATTACTATGATCATTATGGTTGTTAGTATGATTATTATGATCACCATTCTGATTATTATGGCTATTGTGATTTTTATGGCTATTATGACTATTATAATGATTATTACGATTATTTCCAAGTTCATTATTGTTATTATTACGACAATTATGATTATTATGGCTATTATGGCTATTATGATTGATGTGGCTAGTATAATGTATATTATGATTATCTCCGAACCCATTATGGTTATTATTATGGTTATTATGAATATTACGGATCTTGGTATAATTATCATGGATATTATGATCATCATTAAGACTATTATGGTTACTATGATTATTGTGATTATTGCTATGCTTATTAACATTACAATTACGATTATTATGATTATTGTAGTTATTATGATAATCACTAATATTATTATTGGTTGTTAGTATGATTATTAGGATCAACATGCAGATTATTATGGCTATTATGATTTTTATGGTTAATATTGCTGTTATAATGATAAATATGATTATTTCCAAGTTTATTATGGTTACTATTATGACTATTATGATTATTATGGCTATTATGACTATTATGGTTGATATGGCTAGTATAATGTATATTATGATTATTTCCGAACCTATTATGGTTATTATTATGATTATTATGATTATTACGGATCTTGGTATAATTATCATGGATATTATGATCATCATTAAGATTATTATGGTTACTATGATTATTGTGATTATTGCTATGCTTATTAACATTACAATTACGAGTATTATGATTATTGTGGTTATTATGATGATCACTATGATTATTATTGATGTTAGTATGATTATTATGATCAACATTCAGATTATTACGGCTATTATGATTTTTATGCTTATTATAGCTATTATAATGATAAATATGATTATTTCCAAGTTTATTATTGTTATTATTATGACTATTATGATTATTATAGTTATTATGATTATTATGATTATTATGGCTGGTATAATGCTTATTATGATTATTTCCAAGCTTATTATGGTTATTATTATAATTATTATGATTATTATGGTTACTATGGCTAGTATAACGGTTATTATGATTATTTCAAAGCTTATTATGTTTATTATTATGGTTACTATGATTATTATGCATCTTGGTATAATTATGATGAATATCATGATCATCATTAAGATCATTATGGTTATTGCGATTATTATGACTATTATGATTATTCCAGTTATTCTGATTATTATGGTTATTATGGCTAGTATATATGTTATTATGATTATTTCAAAGCTTATTATGATTATTATTATGATTACTCTGATTATTATATGTCTAGGTACAATTATGATGAATATTATGGTCATCATTAAGATCATTACGGTTATTAAGATGATTATGGTTATTACGTTAATAATAATGATTATGAAGATTATTTCCATGACTATTCTGTTTATTATGATGATTACTATGATCATTATGGTTGTTAGTATGATTATTATGATCACCATTCAGATTATTATGGCTATTGTGATTTTTATGGCTATTATGACTATTATAATGATTATTACGATTATTTCCAAGTTCATTATTGTTATTATTACGACTATTATGATTATTATAGTTATTATGATTATTATGGTTACTATGGCTAGTATAACGGTTATTATGATTATTTCAAAGCTTATTATGTTTATTATTATGGTTACTAGGATTATTGTGGTTCTTGGTATAATTATGATGAATATTATGGGCATCATTAAGATCATTATGGTTATTACGATGATTATGGTTATTGCGATAATCATAATGATTATTAAGATTATTTCCATGACTATTCTGTTTATTATGATGATTACTATGATCATTATGGTTGTTAGTATGATTATTATGATCACCATTCAGATTAATATGGCTATTGTGATTTTTATGGCTATTATGACTATTCTAATGAATATTACGATTATTTCCAAGTTCATTATTGTTATTATTACGACTATTATGATTATTATGGCTATTATGACTATTATGGTTGTTATGGCAAGTATAATGTATATTATGATTATTTCCGAACCCATTATGGTTATTATTATGATTATTATGATTATTACGGGTCTTGGTGTAATTATCATGGATATTATGATCATCATTAAGATTATTATGGTTACTATGATTATTGTGATTATTGCTATGCTTATTAACATTACAATTACGATTATTATGATTATTGTAGTTATTATGATGATCACTATTATTATTCTGGTTGTTAGTATGATTATTATGATCAACGTTCAGATTATTACGGCTATTATGATTTTTATGGTTATTATTGCTATTATAATGATAAATATGGCTATTTCCAAGTTTATTATGGATATTATTATGACTATTATGATTATTATAGTTATTATGATTATTATGGCTAGTATAATGCTTATTATGATTATTTCCAAGCTTATTATGGTTATTACTATAATTATTATGATTATTATGGTTATTATGATTATTATGGTTACTATGGCTAGTATAACGGTTATTATGATTATTTCAAAGCTTATTATGTTTATTATTATGGTTACTATGATTCTTGGTATAATTATGATGAATATCATGATCATCATTAAGATCATTATGGTTATTGCGATTATTATGACTATTACGATTATTCTAGTTATTATGATTATTATGGTTATTATGGCTAGCATAAAGGTTATTATGATTATTTCAAAGCTTATTATGTTTATTATTATGATTACTGTGATTATTATATGTCTAGGTATAATAATGATGAATATTATGGTCATCATTAAGATCATTATGGTTATTACGTTAATAATAATGATTATTAAGATTATTTCCATGACTATTCTGTTTATTATGATGATTACTATGATCATTATGGTTGTTAGTATGATTATTATGATCACCATTCAGATTATTATGGCTATTGTGATTTTTATGGCTATTATGACTATTATAATGATTATTACGATTATTTCCAAGTTCATTATTGTTATTATTACGACTATTATGATTATTATGGCTATTATGACTATTATGGTTGTTATGGCAAGTATAATGTATATTATGATTATTTCGGAACACATTAGGGTTATTATTATGATTATTATGATTATTGCGGATCTTGGTATAATTATCATGGATATTATGATCATCATTAAGATTATTAACGTTACTATGATTATTGTGATTATTGCTATGCTTATTAACATTACAATTACGATTTATATGATTATTGTAGTTATTATGATGATCACTATGATTATTATGGTTGTTAGTGTGATTATTAGGATCAACATTCAGATTATTATGGCTATTATGATTTTAATGGTTATTATTGCTATTATAATGATAAATATGATTATTTCCAAGTTTATTACGGTTATTATTATCACTATTATGATTATTATGGTTACTATGGCTAGTATAACGGTTATTATGATTATTTCAAAGCTTATTATGTTTATTATTATGGTTACTATGATTATTATGGATCTTGGTATAATTATGATGAATATTATGGTCATCATTAAGATCATTATGGTTATTACGATGATTATGGTTATTACGATAATCATAATGATTATTAAGATTATTTCCATGACTATTCTGTTTATTATGATGATTACTATGATCATTATGGTTGTTAGTATGATTATTATGATCACCATTCAGATTACTATGGCTATTGTGATTTTTATGGCTATTATGACTATTCTAATGATTATTACGATTATTTCCTAGTTCATTATTGTTATTATTACGACTATTATGATTATTATGGCTATTATGACTATTATGGTTGTTATGGCAAGTATAATGTATATTATGATTATTTCCGAACACATTAGGGTTATTATTATGATTATTATGATTATTGCGGATCTTGGTATAATTATCATGGATATTATGATCATCATTAAGATTATTATGGTTACTATGGTTATTGTGATTATTGCTATTCTTATTAACATTACAATTACGATTATTATGATTATTGTAGTTATTATGATGATCACTATGATTATTATGGTTGTTAGTGTGGTTATTAGGATCAACATTCAGATTATTATGGCTATTATGATTTTAATGGTTATTATTGCTATTATAATGATAAATATGATTATTTCCAAGTTTATTACGGTCATTATTATCACTATTATGATTATTATAGTTATTATGATTATTATGGTTACTATGGCCAGTATAACGGTTATTATGATTACTTCAAAGCTTATTATGTTTATTATTATGGTTACTATGATTATTATGGATCTTGGTATAATTATGATGAATATCATGATCATCATTAAGATCATTATGGTTATTGCGATTATTATGACTATTATGATTATTCTAGTTAATATGATTATTATGGTTATTATGGCTAGCATAAAGGTTATTATGATTATTTCAAAGCTTATTATGTTTATTATTATGATTACTGTGATTATTATATGTCTAGGTATAGTAATGATGAATATTATGGTCATCATTAGGATCATTATGGTTATTACGTTAATAATAACGATTATTAAGATTATTTCCATGACTATTCTGTTTATCATGATGATTACTATGATCATTATGGTTGTTAGTATGATTATTATGATCACCATTCTGATTATTATGGCTATTGTGATTTTTATGGCTATTATGACTATTATAATGATTATTACGATTATTTCCAAGTTCATTATTGTTATTATTACGACAATTATGATTATTATGGCTATTATGGCTATTATGATTGATGTGGCTAGTATAATGTATATTATGATTATCTCCGAACCCATTATGGTTATTATTATGGTTATTATGAATATTACGGATCTTGGTATAATTATCATGGATATTATGATCATCATTAAGACTATTATGGTTACTATGATTATTGTGATTATTGCTATGCTTATTAACATTACAATTACGATTATTATGATTATTGTAGTTATTATGATAATCACTATTATTATTATTGGTTGTTAGTATGATTATTAGGATCAACATGCAGATTATTATGGCTATTATGATTTTTATGGTTAATATTGCTGTTATAATGATAAATATGATTATTTCCAAGTTTATTATGGTTACTATTATGACTATTATGATTATTATGGCTATTATGACTATTATGGTTGATATGGCTAGTATAATGTATATTATGATTATTTCCGAACCTATTATGGTTATTATTATGATTATTATGATTATTACGGATCTTGGTATAATTATCATGGATATTATGATCATCATTAAGATTATTATGGTTACTATGATTATTGTGATTATTGCTATGCTTATTAACATTACAATTACGAGTATTATGATTATTGTGGTTATTATGATGATCACTATGATTATTATTGATGTTAGTATGATTATTATGATCAACATTCAGATTATTACGGCTATTATGATTTTTATGCTTATTATAGCTATTATAATGATAAATATGATTATTTCCAAGTTTATTATTGTTATTATTATGACTATTATGATTATTATAGTTATTATGATTATTATGATTATTATGGCTGGTATAATGCTTATTATGATTATTTCAAAGCTTATTATGTTTATTATTATGGTTACTATGATTATTATGGATCTTGGTATAATTATGATGAATATTATGGTCATCATTAAGATCATTATGGTTATTACGATGATTATGGTTATTACGATAATCATAATGATTATTACGATTATTTCCATTACTATTCTGTTTATTATGATGATTACTATGATCATTATGGTTGTTAGTATGATTATTATGATCACCATTCTGATTATTATGGCTATTGTGATTTTTATGTATATTATGACTATTATAATGATTATTACGATTATTTCCAAGTTCATTATTGTTATTATTACGACAATTATGATTATTATGGCTATTATGGCTATTATGATTGATATGGCTAGTATAATGTATATTATGATTATTTCCGAACCCATTAGGGTTATTATTACGATTATTATGATTATTACGGATCTTGGTACAATTATCATGGATATTATGATCATCATTAAGATTATTACGGTTACTATGATTATTGTGATAATTGCTAAGCTTATTAACATTACAATTACGATTATTATGATTATTATAGTTATTATGATGATCACTATGATTATTATAGCTGTTAGTATGATGATTATGATCAGCATTCAGATTATTATGGCTATTATGATTTTCATGGTTATTATTGCTGTTATAATGATAAATATGGCTATTTCCAAGTTTATTATGGTTATTATTATAACTATTATGATTATTATGGCTATTATGACTATTATGGTTGATATGGCTAGTATAATGTATATTATGGTTATTTCCGAACCTATTATGGTTATTATTATGATTATTATGATTATTACGGATCTTGGTATAATTATCATGGATATTATGATCATCATTAAGATTATTATGGTTACTATGATTATTGTGATTATTGCTATGCTTATTAACATTGCAATTACGATTATTATGATTATTGTAGTTATTATGATGATCACTATGATTATTATGGTTGTTAGTATGATTATTATGATCACCATTCTGATTATTATGGCTATTGTGATTTTTATGGCTATTATGACTATTATAACGATTATTACGATTATTTCCAAGTTCATTATTGTTATTATTACGACTATTATGATTATTATGGCTATTATGACTATTACGGTCGTTATGGCTAGTATAATGTATATTATGATTATTTCCGAAACCAATATGGTTATTATTATGATTATTATGATTATTACGGATCTTCATATAGTTATCATGAATATTATGATCATCATTAAGATTATTACGGTTACTATGACTATTGTGATTATTGCTAAGCTTATTAACATTGCAATTACGATTATTATGATTATTGTAGTTATTATGATGATCACTATGATTATTATGGTTGTTAGTATGATTATTAGGATCAACATTCAGATTATTATGGCTATTATGATTTTTATGGTTATTATTGCTATTATAATGATAAATATGATTATTTCCAAGTTTATTATTGTTATTTATTATGACTATTATGATTATTATAGTTATTATGATTATTATGATTATTATGGCTAGTATAATGCTTATTATGATTATTTCCAAGCTTATTATGGTTATTATTATAATTATTATGATTATTATGGTTACTATGGCTAGTATAACGGTTATTATGATTATTTCAAAGCTTATTATGTTTATTATTATGGTTACTATGATTATTATGCATCTTGGTATAATTATGATGAATATCATGATCATCATTAAGATCATTATGGTTATTGCGATTATTATGACTATTATGATTATTCCAGTTATTCTGATTATTATGGTTACTATGGCTAGTATAAATGTTATTATGATTATTTCAAAGCTTATTATGATTATTATTATGATTACTCTGATTATTATATGTCTAGGTGTAATTATGGTGAATATTATGGTCATCATTAAGATCATTATGGTTATTACGATGATTATGGTTATTACGTTAATAATAATGGTTATTAAGATTATTTCCATGACTATTCTGTTTATTATGATGATTATTATGATCATTATGGTTGTTAGTACTATTATTATGATCACCATTCTGATTATTATGGCTATTGTGATTTTTATGGCTATTATGACTATTATAATGATTATTACGATTATTTCCAAGTTCATTATTGTTATTATTACGACAATTATGATTATTATGTCTATTATGGCTATTATGATTGATGTGGCTAGTATAATGTATATTATGATTATTTCCGAACCCATTATGGTTATTATTATGATTATTATGATTATTACGGATCGGGGTATAATTATCATGGATATTATGATCATCATTAAGGTTATTATGGTTACTCTGATTATTGTGATTATTGCTATGCTTATTAACATTAGAGTTACGATTATTATGATTATTGTAGTTATTATGATGATCACTATGACTATTATGGCTGTTTGTATGATTATTATGATCAACGTTCAGATTATTACGGCTATTATGATTTTTATGGTTATTATTGCTATTATAATGATAAATATGGCTATTTCCAAGTTTATTATGGTTATTATTATGACTATTATGATTATTATAGTTATTATGAATATTATGGCTAGTATAATGCTTATTATGACTATTTCCAAGCTTATTATGGTTATTACTATAATTATTATGATTATTATGGTTTTTATGATTATTATGGTTACTATAGCTAGTATAACGGTTATTATGATTATTTCAATGCTTATTATGTTTATTATTATGGTTACTATGCATATTATGGGTCTTGGTATAATTACGATGAATATCGTGATCATCATTAAGATCATTATGGTTATTGCGATTATTATGACTATTATGATTATTCTAGTTATTATGATTATTATGGTTATTATGGCTAGTATAATGGTTATTATGATTATTTCAAAGCTTATTATGTTTATTATTATGATTACTCTGATTATTAATTGTCTTAGTATAATTATGATGAATATTATGGTCATCATTGAGATCATATTGTTATTAAGATGATTATGGTTATTACGTTAATAACAATGATTATTAAGATTATTTCCATGACTATTCTGTCTATTATGATGATTACTATGATCATTATGGTTGTTAGTATGATTATTATGATCACCATTCAGATTATTATGGCTATTGTGATTTTTATGGCTATTATGGCTATTGTAATGATTATTACGATTATTTCCAAGTTCATTATGGTTATTATTACGACTATTATGATTATTATGGCTATTATGACTATTATGGTTGTTAAGGCTAGTATAAAGTATATTATGATTATTTCCGAACACATTAGGGTTATTATTATGATTATTATGATTATTACGGATCTTGGTATAATTATCATGGATATTATGATCATCATTAAGATTATTATGGTTACTATGATTATTGTGATTATTGCTATGCTTATTAACATTATAATTACGATTATTATGATTATTGTAGTTATTATGATGATTACTATGATTATTATGGTTGTTAGTATGATTATTAGGATCAACATTCAGATTATTATGGCTATTATGATTTTTATGGTTATTATTGCTATTATAATGATAAATATGATTATTTCCAAGTTTATTACGGTTATTATTATGACTATTCTGATTATTATAGTTATTATGATTATTATGGTTATTATGGCTAGTATAACGGTTATTATGATTATTTCAAACCTTATTATGTTTATTATTATGGTTACTATGTTTATTATGGATCTTGGTATAATTATGATGAATATTATGGTCATCATTAAGATCATTATGGTTATTACGATGATTATGGTTATAACGATAATCATAATGATTATTAAGATTATTTCCATGACTATTCTGTTTATTATGATGATTACTATGATCAATATGATTGTTAGTATGATTATTATGACCACCATTCAGATTATTACAGCTATTGTGATTTTTATTGCTATTATGGCTATTATAATAATTATTACGATTATTTCCAAGTACATTATTGTTATTATTACGACTATTATGATTATTATGGCTATTATGACTATTATGGTTGATATGGCTTGTATAATTTATATTATGATTATTTCCGAACCCATTATGGTTATTATTACGATTATTATGATTATTACGGATCTTGGTACAATTATCATGGATATTATGATCATCATTAAGATTATTATGGTTACTATGATTATTGTGATTATTGCTATGCTTATTAACATTACAATTACGATTATTATGATTATTATAGTTATTATGATGATCACTATGATTATTATGGTTGTTAGTATGATTATTAGGATCAACATTCAGATTATTATGGCTATTATGATTTTTACGGTTATTATTGCTATTATAATGATAAATATGATTATTTCCAAGTTTATTATGGTTATTATTATGACTAGTACGATTATTATAGTTATTATGATTATTATGGCTAGTATAATGCTTATTATGATTACTTCCAAGCTTATTATGGTTATTACTATAATTATTATGATTATTATGGTTATTATGATTATTATGGTTACTATGGCTAGTATAACGGTTATTATGATTATTTCAAAGCTTATTATGTTTAATATTATGGTTACTATGATTATTATGGATCTTGGTATAATTATGATGAATATCATGATCATCATTAAGATCATTATGGTTATTGCGAATATTATGACTATTATGATTATTCTAGTTATTATGATTATTATGGTTATTATGGCTAGTATATAGGTTATTATGATTATTTCAAAGCTTATTATGTTTATTATTATGGTTACTATGATTATTATGGATCTTGGTATAATTATGATGAATAACATGATCATCATTAGGATCATTATGGTTATTACGTTAATAATAATGATTATTAAGATTATTTCCATGACTATTCTGTTTATCATGATGATTACTATGATCATTATGGTTGTTAGTATGATTATTATGATCACCATTCTGATTATTATGGCTATTGTGATTTTTATGGCTATTATGACTATTATAACGATTATTACGATTATTTCCAAGTTCATTATTGTTATTATTACGACTATTATGATTATTATGGCTATTATGACTATTACGGTCGTTATGGCTAGTATAATGTATATTATGATTATTTCCGAAACCAATATGGTTATTATTATGATTATTATGATTATTACGGATCTTCATATAGTTATCATGAATATTATGATCATCATTAAGATTATTACGGTTACTATGACTATTGTGATTATTGCTAAGCTTATTAACATTGCAATTACGATTATTATGATTATTGTAGTTATTATGATGATCACTATGATTATTATGGTTGTTAGTATGATTATTAGGATCAACATTCAGATTATTATGGCTATTATGATTTTTATGGTTATTATTGCTATTATAATGATAAATATGATTATTTCCAAGTTTATTATTGTTATTTATTATGACTATTATGATTATTATAGTTATTATGATTATTATGATTATTATGGCTAGTATAATGCTTATTATGATTATTTCCAAGCTTATTATGGTTATTATTATAATTATTATGATTATTATGGTTACTATGGCTAGTATAACGGTTATTATGATTATTTCAAAGCTTATTATGTTTATTATTATGGTTACTATGATTATTATGCATCTTGGTATAATTATGATGAATATCATGATCATCATTAAGATCATTATGGTTATTGCGATTATTATGACTATTATGATTATTCCAGTTATTCTGATTATTATGGTTACTATGGCTAGTATAAATGTTATTATGATTATTTCAAAGCTTATTATGATTATTATTATGATTACTCTGATTATTATATGTCTAGGTGTAATTATGGTGAATATTATGGTCATCATTAAGATCATTATGGTTATTACGATGATTATGGTTATTACGTTAATAATAATGGTTATTAAGATTATTTCCATGACTATTCTGTTTATTATGATGATTATTATGATCATTATGGTTGTTAGTACTATTATTATGATCACCATTCTGATTATTATGGCTATTGTGATTTTTATGGCTATTATGACTATTATAATGATTATTACGATTATTTCCAAGTTCATTATTGTTATTATTACGACAATTATGATTATTATGTCAATTATGGCTATTATGATTGATGTGGCTAGTATAATGTATATTATGATTATTTCCGAACCCATTATGGTTATTATTATGATTATTATGATTATTACGGATCGGGGTATAATTATCATGGATATTATGATCATCATTAAGGTTATTATGGTTACTCTGATTATTGTGATTATTGCTATGCTTATTAACATTAGAGTTACGATTATTATGATTATTGTAGTTATTATGATGATCACTATGACTATTATGGCTGTTTGTATGATTATTATGATCAACGTTCAGATTATTACGGCTATTATGATTTTTATGGTTATTATTGCTATTATAATGATAAATATGGCTATTTCCAAGTTTATTATGGTTATTATTATGACTATTATGATTATTATAGTTATTATGAATATTATGGCTAGTATAATGCTTATTATGACTATTTCCAAGCTTATTATGGTTATTACTATAATTATTATGATTATTATGGTTTTTATGATTATTATGGTTACTATAGCTAGTATAACGGTTATTATGATTATTTCAATGCTTATTATGTTTATTATAATGGTTACTATGCATATTATGGGTCTTGGTATAATTACGATGAATATCGTGATCATCATTAAGATCATTATGGTTATTGCGATTATTATGACTATTATGATTATTCTAGTTATTATGATTATTATGGTTATTATGGCTAGTATAATGGTTATTATGATTATTTCAAAGCTTATTATGTTTATTATTATGATTACTCTGATTATTAATTGTCTTAGTATAATTATGATGAATATTATGGTCATCATTGAGATCATATTGTTATTAAGATGATTATGGTTATTACGTTAATAACAATGATTATTAAGATTATTTCCATGACTATTCTGTCTATTATGATGATTACTATGATCATTATGGTTGTTAGTATGATTATTATGATCACCATTCAGATTATTATGGCTATTGTGATTTTTATGGCTATTATGGCTATTGTAATGATTATTACGATTATTTCCAAGTTCATTATGGTTATTATTACGACTATTATGATTATTATGGCTATTATGACTATTATGGTTGTTAAGGCTAGTATAAAGTATATTATGATTATTTCCGAACACATTAGGGTTATTATTATGATTATTATGATTATTACGGATCTTGGTATAATTATCATGGATATTATGATCATCATTAAGATTATTATGGTTACTATGATTATTGTGATTATTGCTATGCTTATTAACATTATAATTACGATTATTATGATTATTGTAGTTATTATGATGATTACTATGATTATTATGGTTGTTAGTATGATTATTAGGATCAACATTCAGATTATTATGGCTATTATGATTTTTATGGTTATTATTGCTATTATAATGATAAATATGATTATTTCCAAGTTTATTACGGTTATTATTATGACTATTCTGATTATTATAGTTATTATGATTATTATGGTTATTATGGCTAGTATAACGGTTATTATGATTATTTCAAACCTTATTATGTTTATTATTATGGTTACTATGTTTATTATGGATCTTGGTATAATTATGATGAATATTATGGTCATCATTAAGATCATTATGGTTATTACGATGATTATGGTTATAACGATAATCATAATGATTATTAAGATTATTTCCATGACTATTCTGTTTATTATGATGATTACTATGATCAATATGATTGTTAGTATGATTATTATGACCACCATTCAGATTATTACAGCTATTGTGATTTTTATTGCTATTATGGCTATTATAATAATTATTACGATTATTTCCAAGTACATTATTGTTATTATTACGACTATTATGATTATTATGGCTATTATGACTATTATGGTTGATATGGCTTGTATAATTTATATTATGATTATTTCCGAACCCATTATGGTTATTATTACGATTATTATGATTATTACGGATCTTGGTACAATTATCATGGATATTATGATCATCATTAAGATTATTATGGTTACTATGATTATTGTGATTATTGCTATGCTTATTAACATTATAATTACGATTATTATGATTATTGTAGTTATTATGATGATTACTATGATTATTATGGTTGTTAGTATGATTATTAGGATCAACATTCAGATTATTATGGCTATTATGATTTTTATGGTTATTATTGCTATTATAATGATAAATATGATTATTTCCAAGTTTATTACGGTTATTATTATGACTATTCTGATTATTATAGTTATTATGATTATTATGGTTATTATGGCTAGTATAACGGTTATTATGATTATTTCAAACCTTATTATGTTTATTATTATGGTTACTATGTTTATTATGGATCTTGGTATAATTATGATGAATATTATGGTCATCATTAAGATCATTATGGTTATTACGATGATTATGGTTATAACGATAATCATAATGATTATTAAGATTATTTCCATGACTATTCTGTTTATTATGATGATTACTATGATCAATATGATTGTTAGTATGATTATTATGACCACCATTCAGATTATTACAGCTATTGTGATTTTTATTGCTATTATGGCTATTATAATAATTATTACGATTATTTCCAAGTACATTATTGTTATTATTACGACTATTATGATTATTATGGCTATTATGACTATTATGGTTGATATGGCTTGTATAATTTATATTATGATTATTTCCGAACCCATTATGGTTATTATTACGATTATTATGATTATTACGGATCTTGGTACAATTATCATGGATATTATGATCATCATTAAGATTATTATGGTTACTATGATTATTGTGATTATTGCTATGCTTATTAACATTACAATTACGATTATTATGATTATTATAGTTATTATGATGATCACTATGATTATTATGGTTGTTAGTATGATTATTAGGATCAACATTCAGATTATTATGGCTATTATGATTTTTACGGTTATTATTGCTATTATAATGATAAATATGATTATTTCCAAGTTTATTATGGTTATTATTATGACTAGTACGATTATTATAGTTATTATGATTATTATGGCTAGTATAATGCTTATTATGATTACTTCCAAGCTTATTATGGTTATTACTATAATTATTATGATTATTATGGTTATTATGATTATTATGGTTACTATGGCTAGTATAACGGTTATTATGATTATTTCAAAGCTTATTATGTTTAATATTATGGTTACTATGATTATTATGGATCTTGGTATAATTATGATGAATATCATGATCATCATTAAGATCATTATGGTTATTGCGAATATTATGACTATTATGATTATTCTAGTTATTATGATTATTATGGTTATTATGGCTAGTATATAGGTTATTATGATTATTTCAAAGCTTATTATGTTTATTATTATGGTTACTATGATTATTATGGATCTTGGTATAATTATGATGAATAACATGATCATCATTAGGATCATTATGGTTATTACGTTAATAATAATGATTATTAAGATTATTTCCATGACTATTCTGTTTATCATGATGATTACTATGATCATTATGGTTGTTAGTATGATTATTATGATCACCATTCTGATTATTATGGCTATTGTGATTTTTATGGCTATTATGACTATTATAACGATTATTACGATTATTTCCAAGTTCATTATTGTTATTATTACGACTATTATGATTATTATGGCTATTATGACTATTACGGTCGTTATGGCTAGTATAATGTATATTATGATTATTTCCGAAACCAATATGGTTATTATTATGATTATTATGATTATTACGGATCTTCATATAGTTATCATGAATATTATGATCATCATTAAGATTATTACGGTTACTATGACTATTGTGATTATTGCTAAGCTTATTAACATTGCAATTACGATTATTATGATTATTGTAGTTATTATGATGATCACTATGATTATTATGGTTGTTAGTATGATTATTAGGATCAACATTCAGATTATTATGGCTATTATGATTTTTATGGTTATTATTGCTATTATAATGATAAATATGATTATTTCCAAGTTTATTATTGTTATTTATTATGACTATTATGATTATTATAGTTATTATGATTATTATGATTATTATGGCTAGTATAATGCTTATTATGATTATTTCCAAGCTTATTATGGTTATTATTATAATTATTATGATTATTATGGTTACTATGGCTAGTATAACGGTTATTATGATTATTTCAAAGCTTATTATGTTTATTATTATGGTTACTATGATTATTATGCATCTTGGTATAATTATGATGAATATCATGATCATCATTAAGATCATTATGGTTATTGCGATTATTATGACTATTATGATTATTCCAGTTATTCTGATTATTATGGTTACTATGGCTAGTATAAATGTTATTATGATTATTTCAAAGCTTATTATGATTATTATTATGATTACTCTGATTATTATATGTCTAGGTGTAATTATGGTGAATATTATGGTCATCATTAAGATCATTATGGTTATTACGATGATTATGGTTATTACGTTAATAATAATGGTTATTAAGATTATTTCCATGACTATTCTGTTTATTATGATGATTATTATGATCATTATGGTTGTTAGTACTATTATTATGATCACCATTCTGATTATTATGGCTATTGTGATTTTTATGGCTATTATGACTATTATAATGATTATTACGATTATTTCCAAGTTCATTATTGTTATTATTACGACAATTATGATTATTATGTCTATTATGGCTATTATGATTGATGTGGCTAGTATAATGTATATTATGATTATTTCCGAACCCATTATGGTTATTATTATGATTATTATGATTATTACGGATCGGGGTATAATTATCATGGATATTATGATCATCATTAAGGTTATTATGGTTACTCTGATTATTGTGATTATTGCTATGCTTATTAACATTAGAGTTACGATTATTATGATTATTGTAGTTATTATGATGATCACTATGACTATTATGGCTGTTTGTATGATTATTATGATCAACGTTCAGATTATTACGGCTATTATGATTTTTATGGTTATTATTGCTATTATAATGATAAATATGGCTATTTCCAAGTTTATTATGGTTATTATTATGACTATTATGATTATTATAGTTATTATGAATATTATGGCTAGTATAATGCTTATTATGACTATTTCCAAGCTTATTATGGTTATTACTATAATTATTATGATTATTATGGTTTTTATGATTATTATGGTTACTATAGCTAGTATAACGGTTATTATGATTATTTCAATGCTTATTATGTTTATTATTATGGTTACTATGCATATTATGGGTCTTGGTATAATTACGATGAATATCGTGATCATCATTAAGATCATTATGGTTATTGCGATTATTATGACTATTATGATTATTCTAGTTATTATGATTATTATGGTTATTATGGCTAGTATAATGGTTATTATGATTATTTCAAAGCTTATTATGTTTATTATTATGATTACTCTGATTATTAATTGTCTTAGTATAATTATGATGAATATTATGGTCATCATTGAGATCATATTGTTATTAAGATGATTATGGTTATTACGTTAATAACAATGATTATTAAGATTATTTCCATGACTATTCTGTCTATTATGATGATTACTATGATCATTATGGTTGTTAGTATGATTATTATGATCACCATTCAGATTATTATGGCTATTGTGATTTTTATGGCTATTATGGCTATTGTAATGATTATTACGATTATTTCCAAGTTCATTATGGTTATTATTACGACTATTATGATTATTATGGCTATTATGACTATTATGGTTGTTAAGGCTAGTATAAAGTATATTATGATTATTTCCGAACACATTAGGGTTATTATTATGATTATTATGATTATTACGGATCTTGGTATAATTATCATGGATATTATGATCATCATTAAGATTATTATGGTTACTATGATTATTGTGATTATTGCTATGCTTATTAACATTATAATTACGATTATTATGATTATTGTAGTTATTATGATGATTACTATGATTATTATGGTTGTTAGTATGATTATTAGGATCAACATTCAGATTATTATGGCTATTATGATTTTTATGGTTATTATTGCTATTATAATGATAAATATGATTATTTCCAAGTTTATTACGGTTATTATTATGACTATTCTGATTATTATAGTTATTATGATTATTATGGTTATTATGGCTAGTATAACGGTTATTATGATTATTTCAAACCTTATTATGTTTATTATTATGGTTACTATGTTTATTATGGATCTTGGTATAATTATGATGAATATTATGGTCATCATTAAGATCATTATGGTTATTACGATGATTATGGTTATAACGATAATCATAATGATTATTAAGATTATTTCCATGACTATTCTGTTTATTATGATGATTACTATGATCAATATGATTGTTAGTATGATTATTATGACCACCATTCAGATTATTACAGCTATTGTGATTTTTATTGCTATTATGGCTATTATAATAATTATTACGATTATTTCCAAGTACATTATTGTTATTATTACGACTATTATGATTATTATGGCTATTATGACTATTATGGTTGATATGGCTTGTATAATTTATATTATGATTATTTCCGAACCCATTATGGTTATTATTACGATTATTATGATTATTACGGATCTTGGTACAATTATCATGGATATTATGATCATCATTAAGATTATTATGGTTACTATGATTATTGTGATTATTGCTATGCTTATTAACATTACAATTACGATTATTATGATTATTATAGTTATTATGATGATCACTATGATTATTATGGTTGTTAGTATGATTATTAGGATCAACATTCAGATTATTATGGCTATTATGATTTTTACGGTTATTATTGCTATTATAATGATAAATATGATTATTTCCAAGTTTATTATGGTTATTATTATGACTAGTACGATTATTATAGTTATTATGATTATTATGGCTAGTATAATGCTTATTATGATTACTTCCAAGCTTATTATGGTTATTACTATAATTATTATGATTATTATGGTTATTATGATTATTATGGTTACTATGGCTAGTATAACGGTTATTATGATTATTTCAAAGCTTATTATGTTTAATATTATGGTTACTATGATTATTATGGATCTTGGTATAATTATGATGAATATCATGATCATCATTAAGATCATTATGGTTATTGCGAATATTATGACTATTATGATTATTCTAGTTATTATGATTATTATGGTTATTATGGCTAGTATATAGGTTATTATGATTATTTCAAAGCTTATTATGTTTATTATTATGGTTACTATGATTATTATGGATCTTGGTATAATTATGATGAATAACATGATCATCATTAGGATCATTATGGTTATTACGTTAATAATAATGATTATTAAGATTATTTCCATGACTATTCTGTTTATCATGATGATTACTATGATCATTATGGTTGTTAGTATGATTATTATGATCACCATTCTGATTATTATGGCTATTGTGATTTTTATGGCTATTATGACTATTATAACGATTATTACGATTATTTCCAAGTTCATTATTGTTATTATTACGACTATTATGATTATTATGGCTATTATGACTATTACGGTCGTTATGGCTAGTATAATGTATATTATGATTATTTCCGAACCCAATATGGTTATTATTATGATTATTATGATTATTACGGATCTTCATATAGTTATCATGAATATTATGATCATCATTAAGATTATTACGGTTACTATGATTATTGTGATTATTGCTAAGCTTATTAACATTACAATTACGATTATTATGATTATTGTAGTTATTATGATAATCACTATGATCATTATGGTTGCTAGTATGATTATTATGATCACCATTCTGATTATTATGGCTATTGTGATTTTTATGGATATTATGACTATTATAATGATTATTACGATTATTTCCAAGTTCATTATTGTTATTATTACGACAATTATGATTATTATGGCTATTATGGCTATTATGATTGATATGGCTAGTATAATGTATATTATGATTAATTCCGAACCCAATATGGTTATTATTACGATTATTATGATTATTACGGATCTTCATATAGTTATCATGAATATTATGATCATCATTAAGATTATTACGGTTACTATGATTATTGTGATTATTGCTAAGCTTATTAACATTACAATTACGAGTATTATGATTATTGTGGTTATTATGATGATCACTATGATTATTATGGCTGTTAGTATGATTATTATGATCAACATTCAGATTATTATGGCTATTATGATTTTTATGGTTATTATTGCTATTATAATGATAAATATGATTATTTCCAAGTTTATTATGGTTATTATTATGACTATTATGATTATTATAGTTATTATGATTATTATGATTATTATAGCTAGTATAATGCTTATGATGACTATTTCCAAGCCGATTATGGCTATTAATATAATTATTATGATGATTATGGTTATTATAATTATTATGGCTACTATGGCTAGCATAACGATTATTATGATTATTTCAAAGCTTATTATGTTTGTTATTATGGTTACTATGATTATTATGGATCTTGGTATAATTATGATGAATATAATGATCATCATTAAGATCATTATGGTTGTTGCGATTATTATGACTATTATGATTACTCTAGTTATTATGATTATTATGGTTATTATGGCTAGTATAAAGGTTATTATGATTATTTCAAAGCTTATTATGCTTATTATTATGATTACTCTGATTATTATATGTCTAGGTATAATTATGATGAATATTATGGTCATCATTAAGATTATTATGGTTATTACGTTAATAATAATGATTATTAAGATTATTTCCATGACTATTCTGTTTATTATGATTATTACTATGATCATTATGGTTGTTAGTATGATTATTATGATCACCATTCTGATTATTATGGCTACTGTGATTTTTATGGCTATTATGACTATTATAATGATTATTACGATTATTTCCAAGTTCATTATTGTTATTATTACGACTATTATGATTATTATGGCTATTATGACTATTATGGTTGATATGGCTAGTATAATGTATATTATGATTATTTCCGAACCCATTATGGTTATTATTATGATTATTATGATTATTACGGTTCTTGGTATAATTATCATGGATATTATGATCATCATTAAGATTATTATGGTTACTATGATTATTGTGATTATTGCTATGCTTATTAACATTACAATTACGATTATTATGATTATTGTAGTTATTATGATGATCACTATGATTATTATGGTTGTTAGTATGATTATTAGGATCAACATTCAGATTATTATGGCTATTATGATTTTTATGGTTATTATTGCTATTATAATGATAAATATGATTATTTCCAAGTTTATTATGGTCATTATTACGACTAGTACGATTATTATAGTTATTATGATGATTATGGCTAGTATAATGCTTATTATGATTACTTCCAAGCTTATTATGGTTATTACTATAATTATTATGATTATTATGGTTATTATGATTATTATGGTTACTATGGCTAGTATAACGGTTATTATGATTATTTCAGAGCTTATTATGTTTAATATTATGGTTACTATGATTATTATGGATCTTGATATAATTATGATGAATATCACGATCATCATTAAGATCATTATGGTTATTGCGATTATTATGACTATTACGATTATTCTAGTTATTATGATTATTATGGTTATTATGGCTAGCATAAAGGTTATTATGATTATTTCAAAGCTTATTATGTTTATTATTATGATTACTGTGATTATTATATGTCTAGGTATAATAATGATGAATATTATGGTCATCATTAAGATCATTATGGTTATTACGTTAATAATAATGATTATTAAGATTATTTCCATGACTATTCTGTTTATTATGATGATTACTATGATCATTATGGTTGTTAGTATGATTATTATGATCACCATTCAGATTATTATGGCTATTGTGATTTTTATGGCTATTATGACTATTATAATGATTATTACGATTATTTCCAAGTTCATTATTGTTATTATTACGACTATTATGATTATTATGGCTATTATGACTATTATGGTTGTTATGGCAAGTATAATGTATATTATGATTATTTCGGAACACATTAGGGTTATTATTATGATTATTATGATTATTGCGGATCTTGGTATAATTATCATGGATATTATGATCATCATTAAGATTATTACGGTTACTATGATTATTGTGATTATTGCTAAGCTTATTAACATTACAATTACGATTATTATGATTATTGTAGTTTTTATGATGATCACTATGATCATTATGGTTGTTAGTATGATTATTATGATCACCATTCTGATTATTATGGCTACTGTGATTTTTATGGCTATTATGACTATTATAATGATTATTACGATTATTTCCAAGTTCATTATTGTTATTATTACGACTATTATGATTATTATGGCTATTATGACTATTATGGTTGATATGGCTAGTATAATGTATATTATGATTATTTCCGAACCTATTATGGTTATTATTATGATTATTATGATTATTACGGATCTTGGTATAATTATCATGGATATTATGATCATCATTAAGATTATTATGGTTACTATGATTATTGTGATTATTGCTATGCTTATTAACATTACCATTACGATTATTATGATTATTGTAGTTATTATGATGATCACGATTATTATCATTGTTGTTAGTATGATTATTAGAATCAACATTCAGATTATTATGGCTATTATGATTTTTATGGTTATTATTGCTATTATAATGATAAATATGATTATTTCCAAGTTTATTATGGTTATTATTATGACTAGTACGATTATTATAGTTATTATGATGATTATGGCTAGTATAATGCTTATTATGATTACTTCCAAGCTTATTATGGTTATTACTATAATTATTATGATTATTATGGTTATTATGATTATTATGGTTATTATGATTATTATGGTTACTATGGCTGGTATAACGGTTATTATGATTATTTCAGAGCTTATTATGTTTAATATTATGGTTACTATGATTATTATGGATCTTGATATAATTATGATGAATATCATGATCATCATTAAGATCATTATGGTTATTGCGATTATTATGACTATTACGATTATTCTAGTTATCATGATTATTATGGTTATTATGGCTAGCATAAAGGTTATTATGATTATTTCAAAGCTTATTATGTTTATTATTATGATTACTGTGATTATTATATGTCTAGGTATAATAATGATGAATATTATGGTCATCATTAAGATCATTATGGTTATTACGTTAATAATAATGATTATTAAGATTATTTCCATGACTATTCTGTTTATTATGATGATTACTATGATCATTATGGTTGTTAGTATGATTATTATGATCACCATTCAGATTATTATGGCTATTGTGATTTTTATGGCTATTATGACTATTATAATGATTATTACGATTATATCCAAGTTCATTATTGTTATTATTACGACTATTATGATTATTATGGCTATTATGACTATTATGGTTGTTATGGCAAGTATAATGTATATTATGATTATTTCGGAACACATTAGGGTTATTATTATGATTATTATGATTATTGCGGATCTTGGCATAATTATCATGGATATTATGATCATCATTAAGATTATTAACGTTACTATGATTATTGTGATTATTGCTATGCTTATTAACATTACAATTACGATTATTATGATTATTGTAGTTATTATGATGATCACTATGATTATTATGGTTGTTAGTATGACTATTAGGATCAACATTCAGATTATTATGGCTATTATGATTTTTATGGTTATTATTGCTATTATAATGATAAATATGATTATTTCCAAGTTTATTATGGTTATTATTATCACTATTATGATTATTATAGTTATTATGATTATTATGGTTACTATGGCTAGTATAACGGTTATTATGATTATTTCAAAGCTTATTATGTTTATTATTATGGTTACTATGATTATTGTGGTTCTTGGTATAATTATGATGAATATTATGGTCATCATTAAGATCATTATGGTTATTACGATGATTATGGTTATTAAGATAATCATAATGATTATTAAGATTATTTCCATGACTATTCTGTTTATTATGATGATTACTATGATCATTATGGTTGTTAGTATAATTATTATGATCACCATTCTGATTATTATGGCTATTGTGATTTTTATGGCTATTATGACTATTGCAATGATTATTACGATTATTTCCAAGTTCATTATTGTTATTATTACAACTATTATGATTATTATGGCTATTATGACTATTATGGTTGTTATGGCTAGTATAATGTATATTATGATTATTTCCGAACCCATTATGGTTATTATTATGTTTATTATGATTATTACGGATCTTGATATAATTATCATGAATATTATGATCATCATTAAGATTATTACGGTTACTATGATTATTGTGATTATTGCTAAGCTTATTAACATTACAATTACGATTACTATGATTATTGTAGTTATTATGATGATCACTATGATCATTATGGTTGTTAGTATGATTATTATGATCAACGTTCAGATTATTACGGCTATTATGATTTTTATGGTTATTATTGCTATTATAATGATAAATATGGCTATTTCCAAGTTTATTATGGTTATTATTATGACTAGTATGATTATTATAGTTATTATGATTATTATGGCTAGTATAATGCTTATTATGTTTATTTCCAAGCTTATTATGGTTATTACTATAATTATTATGATTATTATGGTTATTATGGTTATTATTGTTACTATGGCTAGTATAACGGTTATTATGATTATTTCAATGCTTATTATGTTTATTATTATGGTTACTATGATTCTTGGTATAATTATGGATCTTGGTATAATTATGATGAATATCATGATCATCATTAAGATCATTATTGTTATTGCGATTATTATGACTATTACGATTATTCTAGTTATTATGATTATTATGGTTATTATGGCTAGCATAAAGGTTATTATGATTATTTCAAAGCTTATTATGTTTATTATTATGATTACTGTGATTATTATATGTCTAGGTATAGTAATGATGAATATTATGGTCATCATTAGGATCATTATGGTTATTACGTTAATAATAACGATTATTAAGATTATTTCCATGACTATTCTGTTTATCATGATGATTACTATGATCATTATGGTTGTTAGTATGATTATTATGATCACCATTCTGATTATTATTGCTATTGTGATTTTTATGGCTATTATGACTATTATAATGATTATTACGATTATTTCCAAGTTCATTATTGTTATTATTACGACAATTATGATTATTATGGCTATTATGGCTATTATGATTGATGTGGCTAGTATAATGTATATTATGATTATTTCCGAACCCATTATGGTTATTATTATGATTATTATGATTATTACGGATCTTGGTATAATTATCATGGATATTATGATCATCATTAAGACTATTATGGTTACTATGATTATTGTGATTATTGCTGTGCTTATTAACATTACAATTACGATTATTATGATTATTGTAGTTATTATGATAATCACTATTATTATTATTGGTTGTTAGTATGATTATTAGGATCAACATTCAGATTATTATGGCTATTATGATTTTTATGGTTAATATTGCTGTTATAATGATAAATATGATTATTTCCAAGTTTATTATGGTTACTATTATGACTATTATGATTATTATGGCTATTATGACTATTATGGTTGATATGGCTAGTATAATGTATATTATGATTATTTCCGAACCTATTATGGTTATTATTATGATTATTATGATTATTACGGATCTTGGTATAATTATCATGGATATTATGATCATCATTAAGATTATTATGGTTACTATGATTATTGTGATTATTGCTATGCTTATTAACATTACCATTACGATTATTATGATTATTGTTGTTATTATGATGATCACGATTATTATCATTGTTGCTAGTATGATTATTAGAATCAACATTCAGATTATTATGGCTATTATGATTTTTATGGTTATTATTGCTATTATAATGATAAATATGATTATTTCCAAGTTTATTATGGTTATTATTATGACTAGTACGATTATTATAGTTATTATGATGATTATGGCTAGTATAATGCTTATTATGATTACTTCCAAGCTTATTATGGTTATTACTATAATTATTATGATTATTATGGTTATTATGATTATTATGGTTATTATGATTATTATGGTTACTATGGCTGGTATAACGGTTATTATGATTATTTCAGAGCTTATTATGTTTAATATTATGGTTACTATGATTATTATGGATCTTGATATAATTATGATGAATATCATGATCATCATTAAGATCATTATGGTTATTGCGATTATTATGACTATTACGATTATTCTAGTTATCATGATTATTATGGTTATTATGGCTAGCATAAAGGTTATTATGATTATTTCAAAGCTTATTATGTTTATTATTATGATTACTGTGATTATTATATGTCTAGGTATAATAATGATGAATATTATGGTCATCATTAAGATCATTATGGTTATTACGTTAATAATAATGATTATTAAGATTATTTCCATGACTATTCTGTTTATTATGATGATTACTATGATCATTATGGTTGTTAGTATGATTATTATGATCACCATTCAGATTATTATGGCTATTGTGATTTTTATGGCTATTATGACTATTATAATGATTATTACGATTATATCCAAGTTCATTATTGTTATTATTACGACTATTATGATTATTATGGCTATTATGACTATTATGGTTGTTATGGCAAGTATAATGTATATTATGATTATTTCGGAACACATTTGGGTTATTATTATGATTATTATGATCATTGCGGATCTTGGCATAATTATCATGGATATTATGATCATCATTAAGATTATTAACGTTACTATGATTATTGTGATTATTGCTATGCTTATTAACATTACAATTACGATTATTATGATTATTGTAGTTATTATGATGATCACTATGATTATTATGGTTGTTAGTATGACTATTAGGATCAACATTCAGATTATTATGGCTATTATGATTTTTATGGTTATTATTGCTATTATAATGATAAATATGATTATTTCCAAGTTTATTATGGTTATTATTATCACTATTATGATTATTATAGTTATTATGATTATTATGGTTACTATGGCTAGTATAACGGTTATTATGATTATTTCAAAGCTTATTATGTTTATTATTATGGTTACTATGATTATTGTGGTTCTTGGTATAATTATGATGAATATTATGGGCATCATTAAGATCATTATGGTTATTACGATGATTATGGTTATTGCGATAATCATAATGATTATTAAGATTATTTCCATGACTATTCTGTTTATTATGATGATTACTATGGTCATTATGGTTGTTAGTATAATTATTATGATCACCATTCTGATTATTATGGCTATTGTGATTTTTATGGCTATTATGACTATTGTAATGATTATTACGATTATTTCCAAGTTCATTATTGTTATTATTACAACTATTATGATTATTATGGCTATTATGACTATTATGGTTGTTATGGCTAGTATAATGTATATTATGATTATTTCCGAACCCATTATGGTTATTATTATGTTTATTATGATTATTACGGATCATGATATAATTATCATGAATATTATGATCATCATTAAGATTATTACGGTTACTATGATTATTGTGATTATTGCTAAGCTTATTAACATTACAATTACGATTATTATGATTATTGTAGGTTTTATGATGATCACTATGATCATTATGGTTGTTAGTATGATTATTATGATCACCATTCTGATTATTATGGCTATTGTGATTTTTATGGCTATTATGACTATTATAATGATTATTACGATTATTTCCAAGTTCATTATTGTTATTATTACGACTATTATGATTATTATGGCTATTATGACTATTATGGTTGATATGGCTAGTATAATGTATATTATGATTATTTCCGAACACATTAGGGTCATTATTATGATTATTATGATTATTACGGATCTTGGTATAATTATCATGGATATTATGATCATCATTAAGATTATTATGGTTACTATGATTATTGTGATTATTGCTATGCTTATTAACATTACAATTACGATTATTATGATTATTGTAGTTATTATGATGATCACTATGATTATTATGGTTGTTAATATGATTATTAGGATCAACATTCAGATTATTATGGCTATTATGATTTTTATGGTTATTATTGCTATTATAATGATAAATATGATTATTTCCAAGTTTATTATGGTTATTATTATGACTAGTACGATTATTATAGTTATTATGATTATTATGGCTAGTATAATGCTTATTGTGATTACTTCCAAGCTTATTATGGTTATTACTATAATTATTATGATTATTATGGTTATTATGATTATTATGGTTACTATGGCTAGTATAACGGTTATTATGATTATTTCAAAGCTTATTATGTTTAATATTATGGTTACTATGATTATTATGGATCTTGGTATAATTATGATGAATATCATGATCATCATTAAGATCATTATGGTTATTACGTTAATAATAATGATTATTAAGATTATTTCCATGACTATTCTGTTTATTATGATGATTACTATGATCATTATGGTTGTTAGTATGATTATTACGATCACCATTCAGATTATTATGGCTATTGTGATTTTAATGGCAATTATGTCTATTGTAATGATTATTACGATTATTTCCAAGTTCATTATGGTTATTATTACGACTGTTACGATTATTACGGCTATTATGACTATTATGGTTGTTATGGCTAGTATAAAGTATATTATGATTATTTCCGAACACATTAGGGTTATTATTACGATTATTATGATTATTACGGATCTTGGTATAATTATCATGGATATCATGATCATCATAAAAATTATTATGGTTACTATGATTATTGTGATTATTGCTATGCTTATTAACATTACAATTACGATTATTATGATTATTGTAGTTATTATGATGATCACTATTATTATTATGGTTGTTAGTATGATTATTAGGATGAGCATTCAGATTATTATGGCTATCATGATTTATATGGTTATTATTGCTATTATAATGATAAATATGATTATTTCCAAGTTTATTATGGTTATTATTATGACTAGTATGATTATTATAGTTATTATGATTATTATGGCTAGTATAATGCTTATTATGAATATTTCCAAGCTTATTATGGTTATTACTATAATTATTATGATTATTATGGTTATTATGATTATTATGGTTACTATGGCTAGTATAACGGTTATTATGATTATTTCAAAGCTTATTATGTTTATTATTATGGTTACTATGGTTATTATGTATCTTGGTATAATTATGATGAATATCATGATCTTCATTAAGATCATTATGGTTATTGCGATTATTATGACTATTACGATTATTCTAGTTATAATGATTATTATGGTTATTATGGCTAGCATAAAGGTTATTATGATTATTTCAAAGGTTATTATGTTTATTATTATGATTACTGTGATTATTATAAGTCTAGGTATAATAATGATGAATATTAATGTCATCATTAAGATCATTATGGTTATTACGTTAATAATAATGATTATTAAGATTATTTCCATGACTATTCTGTTTATTATGATGATTACTATGATCATTATGGTTGTTAGTATGATTATTATGATCACCATTCAGATTACTATGGCTATTGTGATTTTTATGGCTATTATGACTATTCTAATGATTATTACGATTATTTCCAAGTTCATTATTGTTATTATTACGACTATTATGATTATTATGGCTATTATGACTATTATGGTTGTTATGGCAAGTATAATGTATATTATGATTATTTCCGAACACATTAGGGTTATTATTATGATTATTATGATTATTGCGGATCTTGGTATAATTATCATGGATATTATGATCATCATTAAGATTATTATGGTTACTATGGTTATTGTGATTATTGCTATGCTTATTAACATTACAATCACGATTATTATGATTATTGTAGTTATTATGATGATCACTATGATTATTATGGTTGTTAGTGTGATTATTAGGATCAACATTCAGATTATTATGGCTATTATGATTTTAATGGTTATTATTGCTATTATAATGATAAATATGATTATTTCCAAGTTTATTACGGTTATTATTATCACTATTATGATTATTATAGTTATTATGATTATTATGGTTACTATGGCTAGTATAACGGTTATTATGATTATTTCAAAGCTTATTATGTTTATTATTATGGTTACTATGATTATTATGGATCTTGGTATAATTATGATGAATATTATGGTCATCATTAAGATCATTATTGTTATTACGATGATTATGGTTATTACGATAATCATAATGATTATTACGATTATTTCCATTACTATTCTGTTTATTATGATGATTACTATGATCATTATGGTTGTTAGTATAATTATTATGATCACCATTCTGATTATTATGGCTATTGTGATTTTTATGGCTATTAAGACTATTGTAATGATTATTACGATTATTTCCAAGTTCATTATTGTTATTATTACGACTATTATGATTATTATGGCTATTATGACTATCATGGTTGATATGGCTAGTATAATGTATATTATGATTATTTCCGAACCCATTATGGTTATTATTTTGAATATTTTGATTATTACGGATCTTGGTATAATTATCATGGATAATATGATCATCATTAAGGTTATTATGGTTACTCTGATTATTGTGATTATTGCTATGCTTATTAACATTAGAGTTACGATTATTATGATTATTGTAGTTATTATGATGATCACTATGACTATTATGGCTGTTTGTATGATTATTATGATCAACGTTCAGATTATTACGGCTATTATGGTTTTTATGGTTATTATTGCTATTATAATGATAAATATGGCTATTTCCAAGTTTATTATGGTTATTATTATGACTATTATGATTATTATAGTTATTATGAATATTATGGCTAGTATAATGCTTATTATGACTATTTCCAAGCTTATTATGGTTATTACTATAATTATTATGATTATTATGGTTTTTATGATTATTATGGTTACTATCGCTAGTATAACGGTTATTATGATTATTTCAAAGCTTATTATGTTTATTATTATGGTTACTATGCATATTATGGGTCTTGGTATAATTATGATGAATATCGTGATCATCATTAGGATCATTATGGTTATTGCGATTATTATGACTATTATGATTATTCTAGTTATTATGATTATTATGGTTATTATGGCTAGTATAATGGTTATTATGATTATTTCAAAGCTTATTATGTTTATTATTATGATTACTCTGATTATTATTTGTCTTAGTATAATTATGATGAATATTATGGTCATCATTGAGATCATTATGGTTATTAAGATGATTATGGTTATTACGTTAATAACAATGATTATTAAGATTATTTCCATGACTATTCTGTCTATTATGATGATTACTATGATCATTATGGTTGATAGTATGATTATTATGATCACCATTCTGATTATTATGGCTATTGTGATTTTGATGGCTATTATGACTATTATAATTATTATTACGATTATTTCCAAGTTCATTATTGTTATTATTACGACTATTATGATTATTATGGCTATTATGACTATTATGGTTGTTATGGCAAGTATAATGTATATTATGATTATTTCCGAACACATTAGGGTTATTATTATGATTATTATGATTATTGCGGATCTTGGTATAATTATCATGGATATTATGATCATCATTAAGATTATTATGGTTACTATGGTTATTGTGATTATTGCTATGCTTATTAACATTACAATTACGATTATTATGATTATTGTAGTTATTATGATGATCACTATGATTATTATGGTTGTTAGTGTGATTATTAGGATCAACATTCAGATTATTATGGCTATTATGATTTTAATGGTTATTATTGCTATTATAATGATAAATATGATTATTTCCAAGTTTATTACGGTTATTATTATCACTATTATGATTATTATAGTTATTATGATTATTATGGTTACTATGGCTAGTATAACGGTTATTATGATTATTTCAAAGCTTATTATGTTTATTATTATGGTTACTATGATTATTATGGATCTTGGTATAATTATGATGAATATTATGGTCATCATTAAGATCATTATGGTTATTACGATGATTATGGTTATTACGATAATCATAATGATTATTACGATTATTTCCATTACTATTCTGTTTATTATGATGATTACTATGATCATTATGGTTGTTAGTATAATTATTATGATCACCATTCTGATTATTATGGCTATTGTGATTTTTACGGCTATTATGACTATTGTAATGATTATTACGATTATTTCCAAGTTCATTATTGTTATTATTACGACTATTATGATTATTATGGCTATTATGACTATCATGGTTGATATGGCTAGTATAATGTATATTATGATTATTTCCGAACCCATTATGGTTATTATTTTGAATATTTTGATTATTACGGATCTTGGTATAATTATCATGGATATTATGATCATCATTAAGGTTATTATGGTTACTCTGATTATTGTGATTATTGCTATGCTTATTAACATTACAATTACGATTATTATGATTATTGTAGTTATTATGATGATCACTATGACTATTATGGCTGTTAGTATGATTATTATGATCAACGTTCAGATTATTACGGCTATTATGATTTTTATGGTTATTATTGCTATTATAATGATAAATGTGGCTATTTCCAAATTTATTATGGTTATTATTATGACTATTATGATTATTATAGTTATTATGATTATTATGGCTAGTATAACGCTTATTATGATTATTTCCAAGCTTATTATGTTTATTATTATGGTTACAATGATTATTATGGATCTTCGTATAATTATGATGAATATCATGATCATCATTAAGATCATTATGGTTATTGCGATTATTATGACTATTACGATTATTCTAGTTATAATGATTATTATGGTTATTATGGCTAGCATAAAGGTTATTATGATTATTTCAAAGGTTATTATGTTTATTATTATGATTACTGTGATTATTATAAGTCTAGGTATAATAATGATGAATATTAAGGTCACCATTAAGATCATTATGGTTATTACGTTAATAATAATGATTATTAAGATTATTTCCATGACTATTCTGTTTATTATGATGATTACTATGATCATTATGGTTGTTAGTATGATTATTATGATCACCATTCAGATTACTATGGCTATTGTGATTTTTATGGCTATTATGACTATTCTAATGATTATTACGATTATTTCCAAGTTCATTATTGTTATTATTACGACTATTATGATTATTATGGCTATTATGACTATTATGGTTGTTATGGCAAGTATAATGTATATTATGATTATTTCCGAACACATTAGGGTTATTATTATGATTATTATGATTATTGCGGATCTTGGTATAATTATCATGGATATTATGATCATCATTAAGATTATTATGGTTACTATGGTTATTGTGATTATTGCTATGCTTATTAACATTACAATTACGATTATTATGATTGTTGTAGTTATTATGATGATCACTATGATTATTATGGTTGTTAGTGTGGTTATTAGGATCAACATTCAGATTATTATGGCTATTATGATTTTAATGGTTATTATTGCTATTATAATGATAAATATGATTATTTCCAAGTTTATTATGGTTATTATTATGACTATTATCATTATTATAGTCATTATGATTATTATGGCTAGTATAATGCTTATTATGATTACTTCCAAGCTTATTATGGTTATTACTATAATTATTATGATTATTATGGTTATTATGATTATTATGGTTACTATGGCTAGTATAACGGTTATTATGATTATTTCAAAGCTTATTATGTTTAATATTATGGTTACTATGATTATTATGGATCTTGGTATAATTATGATGAATATCATGATCATCATTAAGATCATTATGGTTATTGCGATTATTATGACTATTATGATTATTCTAGTTATAATGATTATTATGGTTATTATGGCTAGTATATAGGTTATTATGATTATTTCAAAGCTTATTATGTTTATTATTATGGTTACTATGATTATTATGGATCTTGGTATAATTATGATGAATAACATGATCATCATTAGGATCATTATGGTTATTACGTTAATAATAATGATTATTAAGATTATTTCCATGACTATTCTGTTTATCATGATGATTACTATGATCATTATGGTTGTTAGTATGATTATTATGATCACCATTCTGATTATTATGGCTATTGTGATTTTTATGGCTATTATGACTATTATAACGATTATTACGATTATTTCCAAGTTCATTACTGTTATTATTACGACTATTATGATTATTATGGCTATTATGACTATTACGGTCGTTATGGCTAGTATAATGTATATTATGATTATTTCCGAACCCAATATGGTTATTATTATGATTATTATGATTATTACGGATCTTCATATAGTTATCATGAATATTATGATCATCATTAAGATTATTACGGTTACTATGATTATTGTGATTATTGCTAAGCTTATTAACATTACAATTACGATTATTATGATTATTGTAGTTATTATGATGATCACTATGATCATTATGGTTGCTAGTATGATTATTATGATCACCATTCTGATTATTATGGCTATTGTGATTTTTATGGATATTATGACTATTATAATGATTATTACGATTATTTCCAAGTTCATTATTGTTATTATTACGACAATCATGATTATTATGGCTATTATGGCTATTATGATTGATATGGCTAGTATAATGTATATTATGATTATTTCCGAACCCATTAGGGTTATTATTACGATTATTATGATTATTACGGATCTTGGTATAATTATCATGGATATTATGATCATCATTAAGATTATTACGGTTACTATGATTATTGTGATAATTGCTAAGCTTATTAACATTACAATTACGATTATTATGATTATTATAGTTATTATGATGATCACTATGATTATTATGGCTGTTAGTATGATTATTATGATCAGCATTCAGATTATTATGGCTATTATGGTTTTTATGGTTATTATTGCTATTATAATGATAAATATGATGATTTCCAAGTTTATTATGGTTATTATTATGACTCTTATGATTATTAAAGTTATTATGATTATTATGATTATTATGGCTAGTATAATGCTTATGATGATTATTTCCAAGCTTATTATGGTTATTAATATAATTATTATGATGATTATGGTTATTATAATTATTATGGCTACTATGGCTAGTATAGCGGTTATTATGATTATTTCAAAGCTTATTATGTTTATTATTATGGTTACTATGATTATTATGGATCTTGGTATAGTTATGATGAATATAATGATCATCATTAACATCATTATGGTTATTGCGATTATTATGACTATTATGATTACTCTAGTTATTATGATTATTGTGGTTATTATGGCTAGTATAAAGGTTATTATGATTATTTCAAAGCTTATTATGCTTATTATTATGATTACTCTGATTATTATATGTCTAGGTATAATTATGATGAATATTATGGTCATCATTAAGATTATTATGGTTATTACGTTAATAATAATGATTATTAAGATTATTTCCATGACTATTCTGTTTATTATGATGATTACTATGATCATTATGGTTGTTAGTATGATTATTATGATCACCATTCTGATTATTATGGCTATTGTGATTTTTATGGCTATTATGACTATTATAATGATTATTACCATTATTTACAAGTTCATTATTGTTATTATTACGACTATTATGATTATTATTGCTATTATGACTATTATTATTGTCATGGCAAGTATAATGTATATTATGATTATTTCCGAACACATTAGGGTTATTATTATGATTATTATGACTATTACGGATCTTGGTATAATTATCATGGATATTATGATCATCATTAAGATTATTATGGTTACTATGATTATTGTGATTATTGCTATGCTTATTAACATTACAATTACGATTATTATGATTATTGTACTTATTATTATGATGATCACTATGATTATTATGGTTGTTAGTATGATTATTAGGATCAACATTCAGATTATTATGGCTATTATGATTTTTATGGTTATTATTGCTATTATAATGATAAATATGATTATTTCCAAGTTTATTATGGTTATTATTATGACTAGTACGATTATTATAGTTATTATGATTATTATGGCTAGTATAATGCTTATTATGATTACTTCCAAGCTTATTATGGTTATTACTATAATTATTATGATTATTATGGTTATTATGATTATTATGGTTACTATGGCTAGTATAACGGTTATTATGATTATTTCAAAGCTTATTATGTTTAACATTATGGTTACTATGATTATTATGGATCTTGGTATAATTATGATGAATATCATGATCATCATTAAGATCATTATGGTTATTGCGATTAATATGACTATTATGATTATTCTAGTTATAATGATTATTATGGTTATTATGGCTAGTATATAGGTTATTATGATTATTTCAAAGCTTATTATGTTTATTATTATGGTTACTATGATTATTATGGATCTTGGTATAATTATGATGAATAACATGATCATCATTAGGATCATTATGGTTATTACGTTAATAATAATGATTATTAAGATTATTTCCATGACTATTCTGTTTATCATGATGATTACTATGATCATTATGGTTGTTAGTATGATTATTATGATCACCATTCTGATTATTATGGCTATTGTGATTTTTATGGCTATTATGACTATTATAACGATTATTACGATTATTTCCAAGTTCATTACTGTTATTATTACGACTATTATGATAATTATGGCTATTATGACTATTACGGTCGTTATGGCTAGTATAATGTATATTATGATTATTTCCGAAACCAATATGGTTATTATTATGATTATTATGATTATTACGGATCTTCATATAGTTATCATGAATATTATGATAATCATTAAGATTATTACGGTTACTATGATTATTGTGATTATTGCTAAGCTTATTAACATTGCAATTACGATTATTATGATTATTGTAGTTATTATGATGATCACTATGATTATTATGGTTGTTAGTATGATTATTAGGATCAACATTCAGATTATTATGGCTATTATGATTTTTATGGTTATTATTGCTATTATAATGATAAATATGATTATTTCCAAGTTTATTATTGTTATTTATTATGACTATCATGATTATTATAGTTATTATGATTATTATGATTATTATGGCTAGTATAATGCTTATTATGATTATTTCCAAGCTTATTATGGTTATTATTATAATTATTATGATTATTATGGTTACTATGGCTAGTATAACGGTTATTATGATTATTTCAAAGCTTATTATGTTTATTATTATGGTTACTATGATTATTATGCATCTTGGTATAATTATGATGAATATCATGATCATCATTAAGATCATTATGGTTATTGCGATTATTATGACTATTATGATTATTCCAGTTATTCTGATTATTATGGTTACTATGGCTAGTATAAATGTTATTATGATTATTTCAAAGCTTATTATGATTATTATTATGATTACTCTGATTATTATATGTCTAGGTGTAATTATGATGAATATTATGGTCATCATTAAGATCATTATGGTTATTACGATGATTATGGTTATTACGTTAATAATAATGGTTATTAAGATTATTTCCATGACTATTCTGTTTATTATGATGATTATTATGATCATTATGGTTGTTAGTACTATTATTATGATCACCATTCTGATTATTATGGCTATTGTGATTTTTATGGCTATTATGACTATTCGAATGATTATTACGATTATTTCCATGTTCATTATTGTTATTATTTCGACTATTATGATTATTATGGCTATTATGACTATTATGGTTGATATGGCTAGTATAATGTATATTGTGATTATTTCAGAACCCATTATGGTTATTATTATGATTATTATGATTATTACGGATCTTGGTATAATTATCATGGATAATATGATCATCATTAAGGTTATTATGGTTACTCTGATTATTGTGATTATTGCTATGCTTATTAACATTAGAGTTACGATTATTATGATTATTGTAGTTATTATGATGATCACTATGACTATTATGGCTGTTTGTATGATTATTATGATCAACGTTCAGATTATTACGGCTATTATGGTTTTTATGGTTATTATTGCTATTATAATGATAAATATGGCTATTTCCAAGTTTATTATGGTTATTATTATGACTATTATGATTATTATAGTTATTATGAATATTATGGCTAGTATAATGCTTATTATGACTATTTCCAAGCTTATTATGGTTATTACTATAATTATTATGATTATTATGGTTTTTATGATTATTATGGTTACTATCGCTAGTATAACGGTTATTATGATTATTTCAAAGCTTATTATGTTTATTATTATGGTTACTATGCATATTATGGGTCTTGGTATAATTATGATGAATATCGTGATCATCATTAAGATCATTATGGTTATTGCGATTATTATGACTATTATGATTATTCTAGTTATTATGATTATTATGGTTATTATGGCTAGTATAATGGTTATTATGATTATTTCAAAGCTTATTATGTTTATTATTATGATTACTCTGATTATTATTTGTCTTAGTATAATTATGATGAATATTATGGTCATCATTGAGATCATTATGGTTATTAAGATGATTATGGTTATTACGTTAATAACAATGATTATTAAGATTATTTCCATGACTATTCTGTCTATTATGATGATTACTATGATCATTATGGTTGATAGTATGATTATTATGATCACCATTCTGATTATTATGGCTATTGTGATTTTGATGGCTATTATGACTATTATAATTATTATTACGATTATTTCCAAGTTCATTATTGTTATTATTACGACTATTATGATTATTACGGCTATTATGACTATTATGGTTGATATGGCTAGTATAATGTATATTGTGATTATTTCCGAACCCATTATGGTTATTACTATGGTTATTATGATTATTACGGATCTTGGTATAATTATCATGGATATTATGATCATCATTAAGATTATTATGGTTACTATGATTATTGTGATTATTGCTATGCTTATGAACATTACAATTACGATTATTATGATTATTGTAGTTATTATGATGATCACTATTATTATTATGGTTGTTAGAATGATTATTAGAATCAACATTCAGATTATTATGGCTATTATGATTTTTATGGTTAATATTGCTGTTATAATGATAAATATGATTATTTCCAAGTTTATTATGGTTACTATTATGACTATTATGATTATTATGGCTATTATGACTAATATGGTTGATATGGCTAGTATAACGTATATTATGATTATTTCCGAACCTATTATGGTTATTATTATGATTATTATGATTATTACGGATCTTGGTATAATTATCATGGATATTATGATCATCATTAAGATTATTATGGTTACTATGATTATTGTGATTATTGCTATGCTTATTAACATTACAATTACGAGTATTATGATTATTGTGGTTATTATGATGATCACTATGATTATTATGGATGTTAGTATGATTATTATGATCAACATTCAGATTATTACGGCTATTATGATTTTTATGCTTATTATAGCTATTATAATGATAAATATGATTATTTCCAAGTTTATTATTGTTATTATTATGACTATTATGATTATTATAGTTATTATGATTATTATGATTATTATAGCTACTATGGCTAGTATAACGGTTATTATGATTATTTCAAAGCTTATTATGTTTATTATTATGGTTACTATGATTATTATGGATCTTGGTATAATTATGATGAATATAATGATCATCATTAAGATCATTATGGTTATTGCGATTATTATGACTATTATGATTACTCTAGTTATTATGATTATTATGGTTATTATGGCTAGTGTAAAGGTTATTATAATTATTTCAAAGCTTATTATGCTTATTATTATGATTACTCTGATTATTATATGTCTAGGTATAATTATGATGAATATTATGGTCATCATTAAGATCATTATGGTTATTACGTTAATAATAATGATTATTAAGATTATTTCCATGACTATTCTGTTTATTATGATGATTACTATGATCATTATGGTTGTTAGTATGATTATTATGATCACCATTCAGATTATTATGGCTATTGTGATTTTTATGGCTATTATGGCTATTGTAATGATTATTACGATTATTTCCAAGTTCATTATGGTTATTATTACGACTATTATGATTATTATGGCTATTATGACTATTATGGTTGTTAAGGCTAGTATAAAGTATATTATGATTATTTCCGAACACATTAGGGTTATTATTATGATTATTATGATTATTACGGATCTTGGTATAATTATCATGGATATTATGATCATCATTAAGATTATTATGGTTACTATGATTATTGTGATTATTGCTATGCTTATTAACATTATAATTACGATTATTATGATTATTGTAGTTATTATGATGATTACTATGATTATTATGGTTGTTAGTATGATTATTAGGATCAACATTCAGATTATTATGGCTATTATGATTTTTATGGTTATTATTGCTATTATAATGATAAATATGATTATTTCCAAGTTTATTACGGTTATTATTATGACTATTCTGATTATTATGGTTATTATGGCTAGTATAACGGTTATTATGATTATTTCAAACCTTATTATGTTTATTATTATGGTTACTATGATTATTATGGATCTTGGTATAATTATGATGAATATTATGGTCATCATTAAGATCATTATGGTTATTACGATGATTATGGTTATTACGATAATCATAATGATTATTAAGATTATTTCCATGACTATTCTGTTTATTATGATGATTACTATGATCAATATGATTGTTAGTATGATTATTATGACCACCATTCAGATTATTACAGCTATTGTGATTTTTATTGCTATTATGGCTATTATAATAATTATTACGATTATTTCCAAGTACATTATTGTTATTATTACGACTATTATGATTATTATGGCTATTATGACTATTATGGTTGATATGGCTTGTATAATGTATATTATGATTATTTCCGAACCCATTATGGTTATTATTACGATTATTATGATTATTACGGATCTTGGTATAATTATCATGGATATTATGATCATCATTAAGATTATTATGGTTACTATGATTATTGTGATTATTGCTAAGCTTATTAACATTACAATTACGATTATTATGATTATTGTAGTTATTATGATGATCACTATGATTATTATGGTTGTTAGTATGATTATTAGGATCAACATTCAGATTATTATGGCTATTATGATTTTTACGGTTATTATTGCTATTATAATGCTAAATATGATTATTTCCAAGTTTATTATGGTTATTATTATGACTAGTACGATTATTATAGTTATTATGATTATTATGGCTAGTATAATGCTTATTATGATTACTTCCAAGCTTATTATGGTTATTACTATAATTATTATGATTATTATGGTTATTATGATTATTATGGTTACTATGGCTAGTATAACGGTTATTATGATTATTTCAAAGCTTATTATGTTTAATATTATGGTTACTATGATTATTATGGATCTTGGTATAATTATGATGAATATCATGATCATCATTAAGATCATTATGGTTATTGCGATTATTATGACTATTATGATTATTCTAGTTATTATGATTATTATGGTTATTATGGCTAGTATATAGGTTATTATGGTTATTTCAAAGCTTATTATGTTTATTATTATGGTTACTATGATTATTATGGATCTTGGTATAATTATGATGAATAACATGATCATCATTAGGATCATTATGGTTATTACGTTAATAATAATGATTATTAAGATTATTTCCATGACTATTCTGTTTATCATGATGATTACTATGATCATTATGGTTGTTAGTATGATTATTATGATCACCATTCTGATTATTATGGCTATTGTGATTTTTATGGCTATTATGACTATTATAACGATTATTACGATTATTTCCAAGTTCATTATTGTTATTATTACGACTATTATGATTATTATGGCTATTATGACTATTACGGTCGTTATGGCTAGTATAATGTATATTATGATTATTTCCGAACCCAATATGGTTATTATTATGATTATTATGATTATTACGGATCTTCATATAGTTATCATGAATATTATGATCATCATTAAGATTATTACGGTTACTATGATTATTGTGATTATTGCTAAGCTTATTAACATTACAATTACGATTATTATGATTATTGTAGTTATTATGATAATCACTATGATCATTATGGTTGCTAGTATGATTATTATGATCACCATTCTGATTATTATGGCTATTGTGATTGTTATGGATATTATGACTATTATAATGATTATTACGATTATTTCCAAGTTCATTATTGTTATTATTACGACAATTATGATTATTATGGCTATTATGGCTATTATGATTGATATGGCTAGTATAATGTATATTATGATTAATTCCGAACCCAATATGGTTATTATTACGATTATTATGATTATTACGGATCTTCATATAGTTATCATGAATATTATGATCATCATTAAGATTATTACGGTTACTATGATTATTGTGATTATTGCTAAGCTTATTAACATTACAATTACGAGTATTATGATTATTGTGGTTATTATGATGATCACTATGATTATTATGGATGTTAGTACGATTATTATGATCAACATTCAGATTATTACGGCTATTATGATTTTTATGCTTATTATAGCTATTATAATGATAAATATGATTATTTCCAAGTTTATTATTGTTATTATTATGACTATTATGATTATTATAGTTATTATGATTATTATGATTATTATGGCTAGTATAATGCTTATTATGATTATTTCCATGCTTATTATGGTTATTATTATAATTATTATGATTATTATGGTTACTATGGCTAGTATAACGGTTATTATGATTATTTCAAAGCTTATTATGTTTATTATTATGGTTACTATGATTATTATGCATCTTGGTATAATTATGATTAATATCATGATCATCATTAAGATCATTATGGTTATTGCGATTATTATGACTATTATGATTATTCCAGTTATTCTGATTATTATGGTTACTATGGCCAGTATAAATGTTATTATGATTATTTCAAAGCTTATTATGATTATTATTATGATTACTCTGATTATTATATGTCTAGGTATAATTATGATGAATATTATGGTCATCATTAAGATCATTATGGTTATTCCGATGATTATGGTTATTACGTTAATAATAATGGTTATTAAGATTATTTCCATGACTATTCTGTTTATTATGATGATTATTATGATCATTATGGTTGTTAGTATTATTATTATGATCACCATTCTGATTATTATGGCTATTGTGATTTTTATGGCTATTATGACTATTATAATGATTATTACGATTATTTCCAAGTTCATTATTGTTATTATTACGACTATTATGATTATTATGGCTATTATGACTATTATGGTTGATATGGCTAGTATAATGTATATTATGATTATTTCCGAACACATTAGGGTCATTATTATGATTATTATGATTATTACGGATCTTGGTATAATTATCATGGATATTATGATCATCATTAAGATTATTATGGTTACTATGATTATTGTGATTATTGCTATGCTTATTAACATTACAATTACGATTATTATGATTATTGTAGTTATTATGATGATCACTATGATTATTATGGTTGTTAATATGATTATTAGGATCAACATTCAGATTATTATGGCTATTATGATTTTTATGGTTATTATTGCTATTATAATGATAAATATGATTATTTCCAAGTTTATTATGGTTATTATTATGACTAGTACGATTATTATAGTTATTATGATTATTATGGCTAGTATAATGCTTATTGTGATTACTTCCAAGCTTATTATGGTTATTACTATAATTATTATGATTATTATGGTTATTATGATTATTATGGTTACTATGGCTAGTATAACGGTTATTATGATTATTTCAAAGCTTATTATGTTTAATATTATGGTTACTATGATTATTATGGATCTTGGTATAATTATGATGAATATCATGATCATCATTAAGATCATTATGGTTATTACGTTAATAATAATGATTATTAAGATTATTTCCATGACTATTCTGTTTATTATGATGATTACTATGATCATTATGGTTGTTAGTATGATTATTACGATCACCATTCAGATTATTATGGCTATTGTGATTTTAATGGCAATTATGTCTATTGTAATGATTATTACGATTATTTCCAAGTTCATTATGGTTATTATTACGACTGTTACGATTATTACGGCTATTATGACTATTATGGTTGTTATGGCTAGTATAAAGTATATTATGATTATTTCCGAACACATTAGGGTTATTATTACGATTATTATGATTATTACGGATCTTGGTATAATTATCATGGATATCATGATCATCATAAAAATTATTATGGTTACTATGATTATTGTGATTATTGCTATGCTTATTAACATTACAATTACGATTATTATGATTATTGTAGTTATTATGATGATCACTATTATTATTATGGTTGTTAGTATGATTATTAGGATGAGCATTCAGATTATTATGGCTATCATGATTTATATGGTTATTATTGCTATTATAATGATAAATATGATTATTTCCAAGTTTATTATGGTTATTATTATGACTAGTATGATTATTATAGTTATTATGATTATTATGGCTAGTATAATGCTTATTATGAATATTTCCAAGCTTATTATGGTTATTACTATAATTATTATGATTATTATGGTTATTATGATTATTATGGTTACTATGGCTAGTATAACGGTTATTATGATTATTTCAAAGCTTATTATGTTTATTATTATGGTTACTATGGTTATTATGTATCTTGGTATAATTATGATGAATATCATGATCTTCATTAAGATCATTATGGTTATTGCGATTATTATGACTATTACGATTATTCTAGTTATAATGATTATTATGGTTATTATGGCTAGCATAAAGGTTATTATGATTATTTCAAAGGTTATTATGTTTATTATTATGATTACTGTGATTATTATAAGTCTAGGTATAATAATGATGAATATTAATGTCATCATTAAGATCATTATGGTTATTACGTTAATAATAATGATTATTAAGATTATTTCCATGACTATTCTGTTTATTATGATGATTACTATGATCATTATGGTTGTTAGTATGATTATTATGATCACCATTCAGATTACTATGGCTATTGTGATTTTTATGGCTATTATGACTATTCTAATGATTATTACGATTATTTCCAAGTTCATTATTGTTATTATTACGACTATTATGATTATTATGGCTATTATGACTATTATGGTTGTTATGGCAAGTATAATGTATATTATGATTATTTCCGAACACATTAGGGTTATTATTATGATTATTATGATTATTGCGGATCTTGGTATAATTATCATGGATATTATGATCATCATTAAGATTATTATGGTTACTATGGTTATTGTGATTATTGCTATGCTTATTAACATTACAATCACGATTATTATGATTATTGTAGTTATTATGATGATCACTATGATTATTATGGTTGTTAGTGTGATTATTAGGATCAACATTCAGATTATTATGGCTATTATGATTTTAATGGTTATTATTGCTATTATAATGATAAATATGATTATTTCCAAGTTTATTACGGTTATTATTATCACTATTATGATTATTATAGTTATTATGATTATTATGGTTACTATGGCTAGTATAACGGTTATTATGATTATTTCAAAGCTTATTATGTTTATTATTATGGTTACTATGATTATTATGGATCTTGGTATAATTATGATGAATATTATGGTCATCATTAAGATCATTATTGTTATTACGATGATTATGGTTATTACGATAATCATAATGATTATTACGATTATTTCCATTACTATTCTGTTTATTATGATGATTACTATGATCATTATGGTTGTTAGTATAATTATTATGATCACCATTCTGATTATTATGGCTATTGTGATTTTTATGGCTATTATGACTATTGTAATGATTATTACGATTATTTCCAAGTTCATTATTGTTATTATTACGACTATTATGATTATTATGGCTATTATGACTATCATGGTTGATATGGCTAGTATAATGTATATTATGATTATTTCCGAACCCATTATGGTTATTATTTTGAATATTTTGATTATTACGGATCTTGGTATAATTATCATGGATAATATGATCATCATTAAGGTTATTATGGTTACTCTGATTATTGTGATTATTGCTATGCTTATTAACATTAGAGTTACGATTATTATGATTATTGTAGTTATTATGATGATCACTATGACTATTATGGCTGTTTGTATGATTATTATGATCAACGTTCAGATTATTACGGCTATTATGGTTTTTATGGTTATTATTGCTATTATAATGATAAATATGGCTATTTCCAAGTTTATTATGGTTATTATTATGACTATTATGATTATTATAGTTATTATGAATATTATGGCTAGTATAATGCTTATTATGACTATTTCCAAGCTTATTATGGTTATTACTATAATTATTATGATTATTATGGTTTTTATGATTATTATGGTTACTATCGCTAGTATAACGGTTATTATGATTATTTCAAAGCTTATTATGTTTATTATTATGGTTACTATGCATATTATGGGTCTTGGTATAATTATGATGAATATCGTGATCATCATTAGGATCATTATGGTTATTGCGATTATTATGACTATTATGATTATTCTAGTTATTATGATTATTATGGTTATTATGGCTAGTATAATGGTTATTATGATTATTTCAAAGCTTATTATGTTTATTATTATGATTACTCTGATTATTATTTGTCTTAGTATAATTATGATGAATATTATGGTCATCATTGAGATCATTATGGTTATTAAGATGATTATGGTTATTACGTTAATAACAATGATTATTAAGATTATTTCCATGACTATTCTGTCTATTATGATGATTACTATGATCATTATGGTTGATAGTATGATTATTATGATCACCATTCTGATTATTATGGCTATTGTGATTTTGATGGCTATTATGACTATTATAATTATTATTACGATTATTTCCAAGTTCATTATTGTTATTATTACGACTATTATGAT